>NW_026088480.1:0-165239 GCF_022605725.1 Anthonomus grandis grandis
GTTCTGAAACCAATGAGACTATTCCCAAAGTCGTAGCTCCTTTACTAACCGAGATACAAATATTCAGTTTCCATATATATGCACCAAAAACCCAAAGTTTGGAAATCTATATCTCGACTTCTGTCAGTAGTAGCTTTAAAAATCCAACGGTTTTGTCTTAGCTTCGTCGTTCTAAATCCAACAAGACTATTCGCAAAGTCGTAGCTCCTTTATTAACCGAGATACAAATTTTCAGTTTCCATATATATGCACCAAAAACCCAAAGTTTGGAAATCTATATCTCGACTTCTGTCAGTAGTAGCTTTAAAAATCCAACGGTTTTGTCTTAGTTTCAGCGTTCTGAATCCAACGAGACTATTCCTAAAGTCGTAGCTCCTTTATTAACCGAGATACAAATTTTCAGTTTCCATATATATGCACCAAAAACCCAAAGTTTGGAAATCTATATCTCGACTTCTGTCAGTAGTAGCTTTAAAAATCCAACGGTTTTGTCTTAGTTTTAGCGTTCTGAATACAACGAGACTATTCGCAAAGTCGTAGCTCCTTTATTAACCGAGATACAAATTTTCAGTTTCCATATATATGCACCAAAAACCCAAAGTTTGGAAATCTATATCTCGACTTCTGTCAGTAGTAGCTTTAAAAATCCAACGGTTTTGTCTTAGTTTTAGCGTTCTGAATCCAACGAGACGTTTCCCAAAGTCGTAGCTCCTTTACTAACCGAGATACAAATTTTCAGTTTCCATATATATGCACCAAAAACCCAAAGTTTGGAAATCTATATCTCGACTTCTGTCAGTACTAGCTTTAAAAATCCAACGGTTTTGTCTTAGCTTCGTCGTTCTAAATCCAACAAGATTATTCCCAAAGTCGTAGCTCCTTTACTAACCGAGATACAAATTTTCAGTTTCCATATATATGCACCAAAAACCCAAAGTTTGGAAATCTATATCTCGACTTCTGTCAGTACTAGCGTAAAAAATCCAACGGTTTTGTCTTAGCTTCATCGTTCTAAATCCAACAAGACTATTCCCAAAGTCGTAGCTCCTTTACTAACCGAGATACAAATTTTCAGTTTCCATATATGTGCACCAAAAACCCAAAGTATGGAAATCTATATCTCGACTTCTGTCAGTACTAGCTTTAAAAATCCAACGGTTTTGTCTTAGTTTCAGCGTTCTGAATCCAACGAGACTATTCCCAAAGTCGTAGCTCCTTTATTAACCGAGATACAAATTTTCAGTTTCCATATATATGCACCAAAAACCCAAAGTTTGGAAATCTATATCTCGACTTCTGTCAGTACTAGCTTTAAAAATCCAACGGTTTTGTCTTAGCTTCGTCGTTCTAAACCCAACAAGACTATTCCCAAAGTCGTAGCTCCTTTACTAACCGAGATACAAATTTTCAGTTTCCATATATATGCACCAAAAACCCAAAGTTTGGAAATCTATATCTCGACTTCTGTCAGTACTAGCGTAAAAAATCCAACGGTTTTGTCTTAGCTTCGTCGTTCTAAATCCAACAAGACTATTCCCAAAGTCGTAGCTCCTTTACTAACCGAGATACAAATTTTCAGTTTCCATATATGTGCACCAAAAACCCAAAGTTTGGAAATCTATATCTCGACTTCTGTCAGTACTAGCTTTAAAAATCCAACGGTTTTGTCTTAGCTTCGTCGTTCTAAATCCAACAAGACTATTCCCAAAGTCGTAGCTCCTTTACTAAACGAGATACAAATTTTCAGTTTCCATATATGTGCACCAAAAACCCAAAGTTTGGAAATCTATATCTCGACTTCTGTCAGTACTAGCTTTAAAAATCCAACGGTTTTGTCTTAGCTTCGTCGTTCTAAATCCAACAAGACTATTCCCAAAGTCGTAGCTCCTTTACTAACCGAGATACAAATTTTCAGTTTCCATATATATGCACCAAAAACCCAAAGTTTGGAAATCTATATCTCGACTTCTGTCAGTACTAGCTTAAAAAATCCAACGGTTTTGTCTTAGTTTCAGCGTTTTGAATCCAACGAGACTATTCCCAAAGTCGTAGCTCCTTTATTAATTGAGATACAAATTTTCAGTTTCCATATATGTGCACCAAAAACCCAAAGTTTGGAAATCTATATCTCGACTTCTGTCAGTAGTAGCTTTAAAAATCCAACGGTTTTGTCTTAGTTTCAGCGTTTTGAATCCAATGAGACTATTCCCAAAGTCGTAGCTCCTTTACTAACCGAGATACAAATTTTCAGTTTCCATATATATGCACCAAAAACCCAAAGTTTGGAAATCTATATCTCGACTTCTGTCAGTAGTAGCTTTAAGAATCCAACGGTTTTGTCTTAGTTTCAGCGTTCTGAATCCAACGAGACTATTCGCAAAGTCGTAGCTCCTTTATTAACCGAGATACAAATTTTCAGTTTCCATATATATGCACCAAAAACCCAAAGTTTGGAAATCTATATCTCGACTTCTGTCAGTAGTAGCTTTAAAAATCCAACGGTTTTGTCTTAGCTTCGTCGTTCTAAATCCAACAAGACTATTTCCAAAGTCGTAGCTCCTTTACTAACCGAGATACAAATTTTCAGTTTCCATATATATGCACCAAAAACCCAAAGTTTGGAAATTTATATCTCGACTTCTGT
Source organism: Anthonomus grandis grandis (assembly GCF_022605725.1). Taxonomy (NCBI): domain Eukaryota; kingdom Metazoa; phylum Arthropoda; class Insecta; order Coleoptera; family Curculionidae; genus Anthonomus; species Anthonomus grandis. Next base: position 2,645 of record NW_026088480.1, read on the forward strand.
CAGTACTAGCTTAAAAAATCCAACGGTTTTGTCTTAGTTTCAGCGTTCTGAATCCAACGAGACTATTCGCAAAGTCGTAGCTCCTTTATTAACCGAGATACAAATTTTCAGTTTCCATATATATGCACCAAAAACCCAAAGTTTGGAAATCTATATCTCGACTTCTGTCAGTAGTAGCTTTAAAAATCCAACGGTTATGTCTTAGTTTCAGCGTTTTGAATCCAATGAGATTATTCCCAAAGTCGTAGCTCCTTTACTAACCGAGATACAAATTTTCAGTTTCCATATATATGCACCAAAAACCCAAAGTTTGGAAATCTATATCTCGACTTCTGTCAGTACTAGCTTTAAAAATCCAACGGTTTTATTTTAGTTTCGTCATTTTAAATCCAACGCGACTATTCCCAAAGTCGTAGCTCCTTTATTAACCGAGATACAACTTTTCAGTTTCCATATATATGCACCAAAAACCCAAAGTTTGGAAATCTATATCTCGACTTCTGTCAGTACTAGTTTTAAAAATCCAACGGTTTTGCCTTAGTTTCAGCGTTCTGAATCCAATGAGACTATTCCCAAAGTCGTAGCTCCTTTACTAACCGAGATACAAATATTCAGTTTCCATATATATGCACCAAAAACCCAAAGCTTGGAAATCTATATCTCGACTTCTGTCAGTAGTAGCTTTAAAAATCCAACGGTTTTGTCTTAGCTTCGTCGTTCTAAATCCAACAAGACTATTCCCAAAGTCGTAGCTCCTTTACTAACCGAGATACAAATTTTCAGTTTCCATATATATGCACCAAAAACCCAAAGTTTGGAAATCTATATCTCGACTTCTGTCAGTAGTAGCTTTAAAAATCCAACGGTTTTGTCTTAGCTTCGTCGTTCTAAATCCAACAAGACTATTTCCAAAGTCGTAGCTCCTTTACTAACCGAGATACAAATTTTCAGTTTCCATATATATGCACCAAAAACCCAAAGTTTGGAAATTTATATCTCGACTTCTGTCAGTACTAGCTTAAAAAATCCAACGGTTTTGTCTTAGTTTCAGCGTTCTGAATCCAACGAGACTATTCGCAAAGTCGTAGCTCCTTTATTAACCGAGATACAAATTTTCAGTTTCCATATATATGCACCAAAAACCCAAAGTTTGGAAATCTATATCTCGACTTCTGTCAGTAGTAGCTTTAAAAATCCAACGGTTATGTCTTAGTTTCAGCGTTTTGAATCCAATGAGATTATTCCCAAAGTCGTAGCTCCTTTACTAACCGAGATACAAATTTTCAGTTTCCATATATATGCACCAAAAACCCAAAGTTTGGAAATCTATATCTCGACTTCTGTCAGTACTAGCTTTAAAAATCCAACGGTTTTATTTTAGTTTCGTCATTTTAAATCCAACGCGGCTATTCCCAAAGTCGTAGCTCCTTTATTAACCGAGATACAAATTTTCAGTTTCCATATATATGCACCAAAAACCCAAAGTTTGGAAATCTATATCTCGACTTCTGTCAGTACTAGTTTTAAAAATCCAACGGTTTTGCCTTAGTTTCAGCGTTCTGAATCCAATGAGACTATTCCCAAAGTCGTAGCTCCTTTACTAACCGAGATACAAATATTCAGTTTCCATATATATGCACCAAAAACCCAAAGTTTGGAAATCTATATCTCGACTTCTGTCAGTAGTAGCTTTAAAAATCCAACGGTTTTGTCTTAGCTTCGTCGTTCTAAATCCAACAAGACTATTCCCAAAGTCGTAGCTCCTTTACTAACCGAGATACAAATTTTCAGTTTCCATATATATGCACCAAAAACCCAAAGTTTGGAAATCTATATCTCGACTTCTGTCAGTAGTAGCTTTAAAAATCCAACGGTTTTGTCTTAGCTTCGTCGTTCTAAATCCAACAAGACTATTCCCAAAGTCGTAGCTCCTTTACTAACCGAGATACAAATTTTCAGTTTCCATATATATGCACCAAAAACCCAAAGTTTGGAAATCTATATCTCGACTTCTGTCAGTACTAGCTTAAAAAATCCAACGGTTTTGTCTTAGTTTCAGCGTTTTGAATCCAACGAGACTATTCCCAAAGTCGTAGCTCCTTTATTAACCGAGATACAAATTTTCAGTTTCCATATATGTGCACCAAAAACCCAAAGTTTGGAAATCTATATCTCGACTTCTGTCAGTAGTAGCTTTAAAAATCCAACGGTTTTGTCTTAGTTTCAGCGTTTTGAATCCAATGAGACTATTCCCAAAGTCGTAGCTCCTTTACTAACCGAGATACAAATTTTCAGTTTCCATATATATGCACCAAAAACCCAAAGTTTGGAAATCTATATCTCGACTTCTGTCAGTAGTAGCTTTAAAAATCCAACGGTTTTGTCTTAGTTTCAGCGTTCTGAATCCAACGAGACAATTCGCAAAGTCGTAGCTCCTTTATTAACCGAGATACAAATTTTCAGTTTCCATATATATGCACCAAAAACCCAAAGTTTGGAAATCTATATCTCGACTTCTGTCAGTAGTAGCTTTAAAAATCCAACGGTTTTGTCTTAGCTTTGTCGTTCTAAATCCAACAAGACTATTCCCAAAGTCGTAGCTCCTTTACTAACCGAGATACAAATTTTCAGTTTCCATATATATGCACCAAAAACCCAAAGTTTGGAAATCTATATCTCGACTTCTATCAGTACTAGCTTAAAAAATCCAACGGTTTTGTCTTAGTTTCAGCGTTCTGAATCCAACGAAACTATTCGCAAAGTCGTAGCTCCTTTATTAACCGAGATACAAATTTTCAGTTTCCATATATATGCACCAAAAACCCAAAGTTTGGAAATCTATATCTCGACTTCTGTCAGTAGTAGCTTTAAGAATCCAACGGTTTTGTCTTAGTTTCAGCGTTTTGAATCCAATGAGACTATTCCCAAAGTCGTAGCTCCTTTACTAACCGAGATACAAATTTTCAGTTTCCATATATATGCACCAAAAACCCAAAGTTTGGAAATCTATATCTCGACTTCTGTCAGTAGTAGCTTTAAAAATCCAACGGTTTTGTCTTAGTTTCAGCGTTCTGAATCCAACGAGACTATTCGCAAAGTCGTAGCTCCTTTATTAACCGAGATACAAATTTTCAGTTTCCATATATATGCACCAAAAACCCAAAGTTTGGAAATCTATATCTCGACTTCTGTCAGTAGTAGCTTAAAAAATCCAACGGTTTTGTCTTAGCTTCGTCGTTCTAAATCCAACAAGACTATTTCCAAAGTCGTAGCTCCTTTACTAACCGAGATACAAATTTTCAGTTTCCATATATATGCACCAAAAACCCAAAGTTTGGAAATCTATATCTCGACTTCTGTCAGTACTAGTTTTAAAAATCCAACGGTTTTGCCTTAGTTTCAGCGTTCTGAATCCAATGAGACTATTCCCAAAGTCGTAGCTCCTTTACTAACCGAGATACAAATATTCAGTTTCCATATATATGCACCAAAAACCCAAAGTTTGGAAATCTATATCTCGACTTCTGTCAGTAGTAGCTTTAAAAATCCAACGGTTTTGTCTTAGCTTCGTCGTTCTAAATCCAACAAGACTATTCGCAAAGTCGTAGCTCCTTTATTAACCGAGATACAAATTTTCAGTTTCCATATATATGCACCAAAAACCCAAAGTTTGGAAATCTATATCTCGACTTCTGTCAGTAGTAGCTTTAAAAATCCAACGGTTTTGTCTTAGTTTTAGCGTTCTGAATACAACGAGACTATTCGCAAAGTCGTAGCTCCTTTATTAACCGAGATACAAATTTTCAGTTTCCATATATATGCACCAAAAACCCAAAGTTTGGAAATCTATATCTCGACTTCTGTCAGTAGTAGCTTTAAAAATCCAACGGTTTTGTCTTAGTTTTAGCGTTCTGAATCCAACGAGACGTTTCCCAAAGTCGTAGCTCCTTTACTAACCGAGATACAAATTTTCAGTTTCCATATATATGCACCAAAAACCCAAAGTTTGGAAATCTATATCTCGACTTCTGTCAGTAATAGCTTTAAAAATCCAACGGTTTTATTTTAGTTTCGTCGTTCTAAATCCAACGCGACTATTCCCAAAGTCGTAGCTCCTTTATTAACCGAGATACAAATTTTCAGTTTCTATATATGTGCACCGAAAACCCAAAGTTTGGAAATCTATATCTCGACTTCTGTCAGTAGTAGCTTTAAAAATCCAACGGTTTTGTCTTAGTTTCAGCGTTTTAAATCCAATGAGACGATTCCCAAAGTCGTAGCTCCTTTACTAACCGAGATACAAATTTTCAGTTTCCATATATATGCACCAAAAACCCAAAGTTTGGAAATCTATATCTCGACTTCTGTCAGTACTAGCTTTAAAAATCCAACGGTTTTGTCTTAGTTTTAGCGTTCTGAATCCAACGAGACTATTTGCAAAGTCGTAGCTCCTTTATTAACCGAGATACAAATTTTCAGTTTCCATATATATGCACCAAAAACCCAAAGTTTGGAAATCTATATCTCGACTTCTGTCAGTACTAGCTTTAAAAATCCAACGGTTTTGTCTTAGCTTCGTCGTTCTAAATCCAACAAGATTATTCCCAAAGTCGTAGCTCCTTTACTAACCGAGATACAAATTTTCAGTTTCCATATATATGCACCAAAAACCCAAAGTTTGGAAATCTATATCTCGACTTCTGTCAGTACTAGCGTAAAAAATCCAACGGTTTTGTCTTAGCTTCATCGTTCTAAATCCAACAAGACTATTCCCAAAGTCGTAGCTCCTTTACTAACCGAGATACAAATTTTCAGTTTCCATATATGTGCACCAAAAACCCAAAGTATGGAAATCTATATCTCGACTTCTGTCAGTACTAGCTTTAAAAATCCAACGGTTTTGTCTTAGTTTCAGCGTTCTGAATCCAACGAGACTATTCCCAAAGTCGTAGCTCCTTTATTAACCGAGATACAAATTTTCAGTTTCCATATATATGCACCAAAAACCCAAAGTTTGGAAATCTATATCTCGACTTCTGTCAGTACTAGCTTTAAAAATCCAACGGTTTTGTCTTAGCTTCGTCGTTCTAAACCCAACAAGACTATTCCCAAAGTCGTAGCTCCTTTACTAACCGAGATACAAATTTTCAGTTTCCATATATATGCACCAAAAACCCAAAGTTTGGAAATCTATATCTCGACTTCTGTCAGTACTAGCGTAAAAAATCCAACGGTTTTGTCTTAGCTTCGTCGTTCTAAATCCAACAAGACTATTCCCAAAGTCGTAGCTCCTTTACTAACCGAGATACAAATTTTCAGTTTCCATATATGTGCACCAAAAACCCAAAGTTTGGAAATCTATATCTCGACTTCTGTCAGTACTAGCTTTAAAAATCCAACGGTTTTGTCTTAGCTTCGTCGTTCTAAATCCAACAAGACTATTCCCAAAGTCGTAGCTCCTTTACTAAACGAGATACAAATTTTCAGTTTCCATATATGTGCACCAAAAACCCAAAGTTTGGAAATCTATATCTCGACTTCTGTCAGTACTAGCTTTAAAAATCCAACGGTTTTGTCTTAGCTTCGTCGTTCTAAATCCAACAAGACTATTCCCAAAGTCGTAGCTCCTTTACTAACCGAGATACAAATTTTCAGTTTCCATATATGTGCACCAAAAACCCAAAGTTTGGAAATCTATATCTCGACTTCTGTCAGTACTAGCTTTAAAAATCCAACGGTTTTGTCTTAGTTTCAGCGTTCTGAATCCAACGAGACTATTTCCAAAGTCGTAGCTCCCTTATTAACCGAGATACAAATTTTCAGTTTCCATATATGTGCACCAAAAACCCAAAGTATGGAAATCTATATCTCGACTTCTGTCAGTACTAGCTTTAAAAATCCAACGGTTTTGTCTTAGTTTCAGCGTTCTGAATCCAACGCGACTATTCCCAAAGTCGTAGCTCCTTTATTAACCGAGATACAAATTTTCAGTTTCCATATATATGCACCAAAAACCCAAAGTTTGGAAATCTATATCTCGACTTCTGTCAGTAGTAGCTTTAAAAATCCAACGGTTTTATTTTAGTTTCGTCATTCTAAATCCAACGCGACTATTCCCAAAGTCGTAGCTCCTTTATTAACCGAGATACAAATTTTCAGTTTCCATATATATGCACCAAAAACCCAAAGTTTGGAAATCTATATCTCGACTTCTGTCAGTAGTAGCTTTAAAAATCTAACGGTTTTGTCTTAGCTTCGTCGTTCTAAATCCAACAAGACTATTCCCAAAGTCGTAGCTCCTTTACTAACCGAGATACAAATTTTCAGTTTCCATATATATGCACCAAAAACCCAAAGTTTGGAAATCTATATCTCGACTTCTGTCAGTAGTAGCTTTAAAAATCTAACGGTTTTGTCTTAGCTTCGTCGTTCTAAATCCAACAAGACTATTCCCAAAGTCGTAGCTCCTTTACTAACCGAGATACAAATTTTCAGTTTCCATATATATGCACCAAAAACCCAAAGTTTGGAAATCTATATCTCGACTTCTGTCAGTAGTAGCTTTAAAAATCTAACGGTTTTGTCTTAGCTTCGTCGTTTTAAATCCAACAAGACTATTCCCAAAGTCGTAGCTCCTTTACTAACCGAGATACAAATTTTCAGTTTCCATATATATGCACCAAAAACCCAAAGTTTGGAAATCTATATCTCGACTTCTGTCAGTAGTAGCTTTAAAAATCTAACGGTTTTGTCTTAGCTTCGTCGTTCTAAATCCAACAAGACTATTCCCAAAGTCGTAGCTCCTTTACTAACCGAGATACAAATTTTCAGTTTCCATATATATGCACCAAAAACCCAAAGTTTGGAAATCTATATCTCGACTTCTGTCAGTACTAGCTTTAAAAATCCAACGGTTTTATTTTAGTTTCGTCATTTTAAATCCAACGCGACTATTCCCAAAGTCGTAGCTCCTTTACTAACCGAGATACAAATTTTCAGTTTCCATATATATGCACCAAAAACCCAAAGTTTGGAAATCTATATCTCGACTTCTGTCAGTAGTAGCTTTAAGAATCCAACGGTTTTGTCTTAGTTTCAGCGTTCTGAATCCAACGAGACTATTCGCAAAGTCGTAGCTCCTTTATTAACCGAGATACAAATTTTCAGTTTCCATATATATGCACCAAAAACCCAAAGTTTGGAAATCTATATCTCGACTTCTGTCAGTAGTAGCTTTAAAAATCCAACGGTTTTGTCTTAGCTTCGTCGTTCTAAATCCAACAAGACTATTTCCAAAGTCGTAGCTCCTTTACTAACCGAGATACAAATTTTCAGTTTCCATATATATGCACCAAAAACCCAAAGTTTGGAAATTTATATCTCGACTTCTGTCAGTACTAGCTTAAAAAATCCAACGGTTTTGTCTTAGTTTCAGCGTTCTGAATCCAACGAGACTATTCGCAAAGTCGTAGCTCCTTTATTAACCGAGATACAAATTTTCAGTTTCCATATATATGCACCAAAAACCCAAAGTTTGGAAATCTATATCTCGACTTCTGTCAGTAGTAGCTTTAAAAATCCAACGGTTATGTCTTAGTTTCAGCGTTTTGAATCCAATGAGATTATTCCCAAAGTCGTAGCTCCTTTACTAACCGAGATACAAATTTTCAGTTTCCATATATATGCACCAAAAACCCAAAGTTTGGAAATCTATATCTCGACTTCTGTCAGTACTAGCTTTAAAAATCCAACGGTTTTATTTTAGTTTCGTCATTTTAAATCCAACGCGACTATTCCCAAAGTCGTAGCTCCTTTATTAACCGAGATACAACTTTTCAGTTTCCATATATATGCACCAAAAACCCAAAGTTTGGAAATCTATATCTCGACTTCTGTCAGTACTAGTTTTAAAAATCCAACGGTTTTGCCTTAGTTTCAGCGTTCTGAATCCAATGAGACTATTCCCAAAGTCGTAGCTCCTTTACTAACCGAGATACAAATATTCAGTTTCCATATATATGCACCAAAAACCCAAAGTTTGGAAATCTATATCTCGACTTCTGTCAGTAGTAGCTTTAAAAATCCAACGGTTTTGTCTTAGCTTCGTCGTTCTAAATCCAACAAGACTATTCCCAAAGTCGTAGCTCCTTTACTAACCGAGATACAAATATTCAGTTTCCATATATATGCACCAAAAACCCAAAGTTTGGAAATCTATATCTCGACTTCTGTCAGTAGTAGCTTTAAAAATCCAACGGTTTTGTCTTAGCTTCGTCGTTCTAAATCCAACAAGACTATTCCCAAAGTCGTAGCTCCTTTACTAACCGAGATACAAATTTTCAGTTTCCATATATATGCACCAAAAACCCAAAGTTTGGAAATCTATATCTCGACTTCTGTCAGTACTAGCTTTAAAAATCCAACGGTTTTATTTTAGTTTCGTCATTTTAAATCCAACGCGACTATTCCCAAAGTCGTAGCTCCTTTACTAACCGAGATACAAATTTTCAGTTTCCATATATATGCACCAAAAACCCAAAGTTTGGAAATCTATATCTCGACTTCTGTCAGTAGTAGCTTTAAAAATCCAACGGTTTTGTCTTAGTTTCAGCGTTTTGAATCCAATGAGACTATTCCCAAAGTCGTAGCTCCTTTACTAACCGAGATACAAATTTTCAGTTTCCATATATATGCACCAAAAACCCAAAGTTTGGAAATCTATATCTCGACTTCTGTCAGTAGTAGCTTTAAAAATCCAACGGTTTTGTCTTAGTTTCAGCGTTTTGAATCCAATGAGACTATTCCCAAAGTCGTAGCTCCTTTACTAACCGAGATACAAATTTTCAGTTTCCATCTATATGCACCAAAAACCCAAAGTTTGGAAATCTATATCTCGACTTCTGTCAGTAGTAGCTTTAAAAATCCAACGGTTTTGTCTTAGCTTCGTCGTTCTAAATCCAACAAGACTATTCCCAAAGTCGTAGCTCCTTTACTAACCGAGATACAAATTTTCAGTTTCCATATATATGCACCAAAAACCCAAAGTTTGGAAATCTATATCTCGACTTCTGTCAGTAGTAGCTTTAAAAATCCAACGGTTTTGTCTTAGCTTCGTCGTTCTAAATCCAACAAGACTATTCCCAAAGTCGTAGCTCCTTTACTAACCGAGATACAAATTTTCAGTTTCCATATATATGCACCAAAAACCCAAAGTTTGGAAATCTATATCTCGACTTCTATCAGTACTAGCTTAAAAAATCCAACGGTTTTGTCTTAGTTTCAGCGTTCTGAATCCAACGAAACTATTCGCAAAGTCGTAGCTCCTTTATTAACCGAGATACAAATTTTCAGTTTCCATATATATGCACCAAAAACCCAAAGTTTGGAAATCTATATCTCGACTTCTGTCAGTAGTAGCTTTAAGAATCCAACGGTTTTGTCTTAGTTTCAGCGTTTTGAATCCAATGAGACTATTCCCAAAGTCGTAGCTCCTTTACTAACCGAGATACAAATTTTCAGTTTCCATATATATGCACCAAAAACCCAAAGTTTGGAAATCTATATCTCGACTTCTGTCAGTAGTAGCTTTAAAAATCCAACGGTTTTGTCTTAGTTTCAGCGTTCTGAATCCAACGAGACTATTCGCAAAGTCGTAGCTCCTTTATTAACCGAGATACAAATTTTCAGTTTCCATATATATGCACCAAAAACCCAAAGTTTGGAAATCTATATCTCGACTTCTGTCAGTAGTAGCTTAAAAAATCCAACGGTTTTGTCTTAGCTTCGTCGTTCTAAATCCAACAAGACTATTTCCAAAGTCGTAGCTCCTTTACTAACCGAGATACAAATTTTCAGTTTCCATATATATGCACCAAAAACCCAAAGTTTGGAAATCTATATCTCGACTTCTGTCAGTACTAGCTTAAAAAATCCAACGGTTTTGTCTTAGTTTCAGCGTTCTGAATCCAACGAGACTATTCGCAAAGTCGTAGCTCCTTTATTAACCGAGATACAAATTTTCAGTTTCCATATATATGCACCAAAAACCCAAAGTTTGGAAATCTATATCTCGACTTCTGTCAGTAGTAGCTTTAAAAATCCAACGGTTTTGTCTTAGTTTCAGCGTTCTGAATCCAACGAGACTATTCGCAAAGTCGTAGCTCCTTTATTAACCGAGATACAAATTTTCAGTTTCCATATATATGCACCAAAAACCCAAAGTTTGGAAATCTATATCTCGACTTCTGTCAGTAGTAGCTTTAAAAATCTAACGGTTTTGTCTTAGCTTCGTCGTTCTAAATCCAACAAGACTATTCCCAAAGTCGTAGCTCCTTTACTAACCGAGATACAAATTTTCAGTTTCCATATATATGCACCAAAAACCCAAAGTTTGGAAATCTATATCTCGACTTCTGTCAGTACTAGCTTTAAAAATCCAACGGTTTTATTTTAGTTTCGTCATTTTAAATCCAACGCGACTATTCCCAAAGTCGTAGCTCCTTTACTAACCGAGATACAAATTTTCAGTTTCCATATATATGCACCAAAAACCCAAAGTTTGGAAATCTATATCTCGACTTCTGTCAGTAGTAGCTTTAAAAATCCAACGGTTTTGTCTTAGTTTCAGCGTTTTGAATCCAATGAGACTATTCCCAAAGTCGTAGCTCCTTTACTAACCGAGATACAAATTTTCAGTTTCCATATATATGCACCAAAAACCCAAAGTTTGGAAATCTATATCTCGACTTCTGTCAGTAGTAGCTTTAAAAATCCAACGGTTTTGTCTTAGTTTCAGCGTTTTGAATCCAATGAGACTATTCCCAAAGTCGTAGCTCCTTTACTAACCGAGATACAAATTTTCAGTTTCCATATATATGCACCAAAAACCCAAAGTTTGGAAATCTATATCTCGACTTCTGTCAGTACTAGCTTTAAAAATCCAACGGTTTTATTTTAGTTTCGTCATTTTAAATCCAACGCGACTATTCCCAAAGTCGTAGCTCCTTTACTAACCGAGATACAAATTTTCAGTTTCCATATATATGCACCAAAAACCCAAAGTTTGGAAATCTATATCTCGACTTCTGTTAGTAGTAGCTTTAAAAATCCAACGGTTTTGTCTTAGCTTCGTCGTTCTAAATCCAACAAGACTATTCCCAAAGTCGTAGCTCCTTTACTAACCGAGATACAAATTTTCAGTTTCCATATATATGCACCAAAAACCCAAAGTTTGGAAATTTATATCTCGACTTCTGTCAGTACTAGCTTAAAAAATCCAACGGTTTTGTCTTAGTTTCAGCGTTCTGAATCCAACGAGACTATTCGCAAAGTCGTAGCTCCTTTATTAACCGAGATACAAATTTTCAGTTTCCTTATATATGCACCAAAAACCCAAAGTTTGGAAATCTATATCTCGACTTCTGTCAGTAGTAGCTTTAAGAATCCAACGGTTTTGTCTTAGTTTCAGCGTTTTGAATTCAATGAGACTATTCCCAAAGTCGTAGCTCCTTTACTAACCGAGATACAAATTTTCAGTTTCCATATATATGCACCAAAAACCCAAAGTTTGGAAATCTATATCTCGACTTCTGTCAGTAGTAGCTTTAAAAATCCAACGGTTTTGTCTTAGTTTCAGCGTTCTGAATCCAACGAGACTATTCGCAAAGTCGTAGCTCCTTTATTAACCGAGATACAAATTTTCAGTTTCCATATATATGCACCAAAAACCCAAAGTTTGGAAATCTATATCTCGACTTCTGTCAGTAGTAGCTTTAAAAATCCAACGGTTTTGTCTTAGCTTCGTCGTTCTAAATCCAACAAGACTATTTCCAAAGTCGTAGCTCCTTTACTAACCGAGATACAAATTTTCAGTTTCCATATATATGCACCAAAAACCCAAAGTTTGGAAATTTATATCTCGACTTCTGTCAGTACTAGCTTAAAAAATCCAACGGTTTTGTCTTAGTTTCAGCGTTCTGAATCCAACGAGACTATTCGCAAAGTCGTAGCTCCTTTATTAACCGAGATACAAATTTTCAGTTTCCATATATATGCACCAAAAACCCAAAGTTTGGAAATCTATATCTCGACTTCTGTCAGTAGTAGCTTTAAAAATCCAACGGTTATGTCTTAGTTTCAGCGTTTTGAATCCAATGAGATTATTCCCAAAGTCGTAGCTCCTTTACTAACCGAGATACAAATTTTCAGTTTCCATATATATGCACCAAAAACCCAAAGTTTGGAAATCTATATCTCGACTTCTGTCAGTACTAGCTTTAAAAATCCAACGGTTTTATTTTAGTTTCGTCATTTTAAATCCAACGCGACTATTCCCAAAGTCGTAGCTCCTTTATTAACCGAGATACAAATTTTCAGTTTCCATATATATGCACCAAAAACCCAAAGTTTGGAAATCTATATCTCGACTTCTGTCAGTACTAGTTTTAAAAATCCAACGGTTTTGCCTTAGTTTCAGCGTTCTGAATCCAATGAGACTATTCCCAAAGTCGTAGCTCCTTTACTAACCGAGATACAAATATTCAGTTTCCATATATATGCACCAAAAACCCAAAGTTTGGAAATCTATATCTCGACTTCTGTCAGTAGTAGCTTTAAAAATCCAACGGTTTTGTCTTAGCTTCGTCGTTCTAAATCCAACAAGACTATTCCCAAAGTCGTAGCTCCTTTACTAACCGAGATACAAATTTTCAGTTTCCATATATATGCACCAAAAACCCAAAGTTTGGAAATCTATATCTTGACTTCTGTCAGTAGTAGCTTTAAAAATCCAACGGTTTTGTCTTAGCTTCGTCGTTCTAAATCCAACAAGACTATTCCCAAAGTCGTAGCTCCTTTACTAACCGAGATACAAATTTTCAGTTTCCATATATATGCACCAAAAACCCAAAGTTTGGAAATCTATATCTCGACTTCTGTCAGTACTAGCTTAAAAAATCCAACGGTTTTGTCTTAGTTTCAGCGTTTTGAATCCAACGAGACTATTCCCAAAGTCGTAGCTCCTTTATTAACCGAGATACAAATTTTCAGTTTCCATATATGTGCACCAAAAACCCAAAGTTTGGAAATCTATATCTCGACTTCTGTCAGTAGTAGCTTTAAAAATCCAACGGTTTTGTCTTAGCTTCAGCGTTTTGAATCCAATGAGACTATTCCCAAAGTCGTAGCTCCTTTACTAACCGAGATACAAATTTTCAGTTTCCATATATATGCACCAAAAACCCAAAGTTTGGAAATCTATATCTCGACTTCTGTCAGTAGTAGCTTTAAAAATCCAACGGTTTTGTCTTAGTTTCAGCGTTCTGAATCCAACGAGACAATTCGCAAAGTCGTAGCTCCTTTATTAACCGAGATACAAATTTTCAGTTTCCATATATATGCACCAAAAACCCAAAGTTTGGAAATCTATATCTCGACTTCTGTCAGTAGTAGCTTTAAAAATCCAACGGTTTTGTCTTAGCTTTGTCGTTCTAAATCCAACAAGACTATTCCCAAAGTCGTAGCTCCTTTACTAACCGAGATACAAATTTTCAGTTTCCATATATATGCACCAAAAACCCAAAGTTTGGAAATCTATATCTCGACTTCTATCAGTACTAGCTTAAAAAATCCAACGGTTTTGTCTTAGTTTCAGCGTTCTGAATCCAACGAGACTATTCGCAAAGTCGTAGCTCCTTTATTAACCGAGATACAAATTTTCAGTTTCCATATATATGCACCAAAAACCCAAAGTTTGGAAATCTATATCTCGACTTCTGTCAGTAGTAGCTTTAAGAATCCAACGGTTTTGTCTTAGTTTCAGCGTTTTGAATCCAATAAGACTATTCCCAAAGTCGTAGCTCCTTTACTAACCGAGATACAAATTTTCAGTTTCCATATATATGCACCAAAAACCCAAAGTTTGGAAATCTATATCTCGACTTCTGTCAGTAGTAGCTTTAAAAATCCAACGGTTTTGTCTTAGTTTCAGCGTTCTGAATCCAACGAGACTATTCGCAAAGTCGTAGCTCCTTTATTAACCGAGATACAAATTTTCAGTTTCCATATATATGCACCAAAAACCCAAAGTTTGGAAATCTATATCTCGACTTCTGTCAGTAGTAGCTTAAAAAATCCAACGGTTTTGTCTTAGCTTCGTCGTTCTAAATCCAACAAGACTATTTCCAAAGTCGTAGCTCCTTTACTAACCGAGATACAAATTTTCAGTTTCCATATATATGCACCAAAAACCCAAAGTTTGGAAATCTATATCTCGACTTCTGTCAGTACTAGCTTAAAAAATCCAACGGTTTTGTCTTAGTTTCAGCGTTCTGAATCCAACGAGACTATTCGCAAAGTCGTAGCTCCTTTATTAACCGAGATACAAATTTTCAGTTTCCATATATATGCACCAAAAACCCAAAGTTTGGAAATCTATATCTCGACTTCTGTCAGTAGTAGCTTTAAAAATCCAACGGTTTTGTCTTAGCTTCGTCGTTCTAAATCCAACAAGACTATTTCCAAAGTCGTAGCTCCTTTACTAACCGAGATACAAATTTTCAGTTTCCATATATATGCACCAAAAACCCAAAGTTTGGAAATCTATATCTCGACTTCTGTCAGTACTAGCTTAAAAAATCCAACGGTTTTGTCTTAGTTTCAGCGTTCTGAATCCAACGAGACTATTCGCAAAGTCGTAGCTCCTTTATTAACCGAGATACAAATTTTCAGTTTCCATATATATGCACCAAAAACCCAAAGTTTGGAAATCTATATCTCGACTTCTGTCAGTAGTAGCTTTAAAAATCCAACGGTTTTGTCTTAGTTTCAGCGTTCTGAATCCAACGAGACTATTCCTAAAGTCGTAGCTCCTTTATTAACCGAGATACAAATTTTCAGTTTCCATATATATGCACCAAAAACCCAAAGTTTGGAAATCTATATCTCGACTTCTGTCAGTAGTAGCTTTAAAAATCCAACGGTTTTGTCTTAGTTTTAGCGTTCTGAATACAACGAGACTATTCGCAAAGTCGTAGCTCCTTTATTAACCGAGATACAAATTTTCAGTTTCCATATATATGCACCAAAAACCCAAAGTTTGGAAATCTATATCTCGACTTCTGTCAGTAGTAGCTTTAAAAATCCAACGGTTTTGTCTTAGTTTTAGCGTTCTGAATCCAACGAGACGTTTCCCAAAGTCGTAGCTCCTTTACTAACCGAGATACAAATTTTCAGTTTCCATATATATGCACCAAAAACCCAAAGTTTGGAAATCTATATCTCGACTTCTGTCAGTAATAGCTTTAAAAATCCAACGGTTTTATTTTAGTTTCGTCGTTCTAAATCCAACGCGACTATTCCCAAAGTCGTAGCTCCTTTATTAACCGAGATACAAATTTTCAGTTTCCATATATGTGCACCGAAAACCCAAAGTTTGGAAATCTATATCTCGACTTCTGTCAGTAGTAGCTTTAAAAATCCAACGGTTTTGTCTTAGTTTCAGCGTTTTAAATCCAATGAGACGATTCCCAAAGTCGTAGCTCCTTTACTAACCGAGATACAAATTTTCAGTTTCCATATATATGCACCAAAAACCCAAAGTTTGGAAATCTATATCTCGACTTCTGTCAGTAGTAGCTTTAAAAATCCAACGGTTTTGTCTTAGTTTCAGCGTTCTGAATCCAACGAGACAATTCGCAAAGTCGTAGCTCCTTTATTAACCGAGATACAAATTTTCAGTTTCCATATATATGCACCAAAAACCCAAAGTTTGGAAATCTATATCTCGACTTCTGTCAGTAGTAGCTTTAAAAATCCAACGGTTTTGTCTTAGCTTTGTCGTTCTAAATCCAACAAGACTATTCCCAAAGTCGTAGCTCCTTTACTAACCGAGATACAAATTTTCAGTTTCCATATATATGCACCAAAAACCCAAAGTTTGGAAATCTATATCTCGACTTCTATCAGTACTAGCTTAAAAAATCCAACGGTTTTGTCTTAGTTTCAGCGTTCTGAATCCAACGAGACTATTCGCAAAGTCGTAGCTCCTTTATTAACCGAGATACAAATTTTCAGTTTCCATATATATGCACCAAAAACCCAAAGTTTGGAAATCTATATCTCGACTTCTGTCAGTAGTAGCTTTAAGAATCCAACGGTTTTGTCTTAGTTTCAGCGTTTTGAATCCAATAAGACTATTCCCAAAGTCGTAGCTCCTTTACTAACCGAGATACAAATTTTCAGTTTCCATATATATGCACCAAAAACCCAAAGTTTGGAAATCTATATCTCGACTTCTGTCAGTAGTAGCTTTAAAAATCCAACGGTTTTGTCTTAGTTTCAGCGTTCTGAATCCAACGAGACTATTCGCAAAGTCGTAGCTCCTTTATTAACCGAGATACAAATTTTCAGTTTCCATATATATGCACCAAAAACCCAAAGTTTGGAAATCTATATCTCGACTTCTGTCAGTAGTAGCTTAAAAAATCCAACGGTTTTGTCTTAGCTTCGTCGTTCTAAATCCAACAAGACTATTTCCAAAGTCGTAGCTCCTTTACTAACCGAGATACAAATTTTCAGTTTCCATATATATGCACCAAAAACCCAAAGTTTGGAAATCTATATCTCGACTTCTGTCAGTACTAGCTTAAAAAATCCAACGGTTTTGTCTTAGTTTCAGCGTTCTGAATCCAACGAGACTATTCGCAAAGTCGTAGCTCCTTTATTAACCGAGATACAAATTTTCAGTTTCCATATATATGCACCAAAAACCCAAAGTTTGGAAATCTATATCTCGACTTCTGTCAGTAGTAGCTTTAAAAATCCAACGGTTTTGTCTTAGCTTCGTCGTTCTAAATCCAACAAGACTATTTCCAAAGTCGTAGCTCCTTTACTAACCGAGATACAAATTTTCAGTTTCCATATATATGCACCAAAAACCCAAAGTTTGGAAATCTATATCTCGACTTCTGTCAGTACTAGCTTAAAAAATCCAACGGTTTTGTCTTAGTTTCAGCGTTCTGAATCCAACGAGACTATTCGCAAAGTCGTAGCTCCTTTATTAACCGAGATACAAATTTTCAGTTTCCATATATATGCACCAAAAACCCAAAGTTTGGAAATCTATATCTCGACTTCTGTCAGTAGTAGCTTTAAAAATCCAACGGTTTTGTCTTAGTTTCAGCGTTCTGAATCCAACGAGACTATTCCTAAAGTCGTAGCTCCTTTATTAACCGAGATACAAATTTTCAGTTTCCATATATATGCACCAAAAACCCAAAGTTTGGAAATCTATATCTCGACTTCTGTCAGTAGTAGCTTTAAAAATCCAACGGTTTTGTCTTAGTTTTAGCGTTCTGAATACAACGAGACTATTCGCAAAGTCGTAGCTCCTTTATTAACCGAGATACAAATTTTCAGTTTCCATATATATGCACCAAAAACCCAAAGTTTGGAAATCTATATCTCGACTTCTGTCAGTAGTAGCTTTAAAAATCCAACGGTTTTGTCTTAGTTTTAGCGTTCTGAATCCAACGAGACGTTTCCCAAAGTCGTAGCTCCTTTACTAACCGAGATACAAATTTTCAGTTTCCATATATATGCACCAAAAACCCAAAGTTTGGAAATCTATATCTCGACTTCTGTCAGTAATAGCTTTAAAAATCCAACGGTTTTATTTTAGTTTCGTCGTTCTAAATCCAACGCGACTATTCCCAAAGTCGTAGCTCCTTTATTAACCGAGATACAAATTTTCAGTTTCCATATATGTGCACCGAAAACCCAAAGTTTGGAAATCTATATCTCGACTTCTGTCAGTAGTAGCTTTAAAAATCCAACGGTTTTGTCTTAGTTTCAGCGTTTTAAATCCAATGAGACGATTCCCAAAGTCGTAGCTCCTTTACTAACCGAGATACAAATTTTCAGTTTCCATATATATGCACCAAAAACCCAAAGTTTGGAAATCTATATCTCGACTTCTGTCAGTACTAGCTTTAAAAATCCAACGGTTTTGTCTTAGTTTTAGCGTTCTGAATCCAACGAGACTATTTGCAAAGTCGTAGCTCCTTTATTAACCGAGATACAAATTTTCAGTTTCCATATATATGCACCAAAAACCCAAAGTTTGGAAATCTATATCTCGACTTCTGTCAGTACTAGCTTTAAAAATCCAACGGTTTTGTCTTAGCTTCGTCGTTCTAAATCCAACAAGATTATTCCCAAAGTCGTAGCTCCTTTACTAACCGAGATACAAATTTTCAGTTTCCATATATATGCACCAAAAACCCAAAGTTTGGAAATCTATATCTCGACTTCTGTCAGTACTAGCGTAAAAAATCCAACGGTTTTGTCTTAGCTTCATCGTTCTAAATCCAACAAGACTATTCCCAAAGTCGTAGCTCCTTTACTAACCGAGATACAAATTTTCAGTTTCCATATATGTGCACCAAACACCCAAAGTATGGAAATCTATATCTCGACTTCTGTCAGTACTAGCTTTAAAAATCCAACGGTTTTGTCTTAGTTTCAGCGTTCTGAATCCAACGAGACTATTCCCAAAGTCGTAGCTCCTTTATTAACCGAGATACAAATTTTCAGTTTCCATATATGTGCACCAAAAACCCAAAATATGGAAATCTATATCTCGACTTCTGTCAGTACTAGCTTTAAAAATCCAACGGTTTTGTCTTAGTTTCAGCGTTCTGAATCCAACGCGACTATTCCCAAAGTCGTAGCTCCTTTATTAACCGAGATACAAATTTTCAGTTTCCATATATATGCACCAAAAACCCAAAGTTTGGAAATCTATATCTCGACTTCTGTCAGTAGTAGCTTTAAAAATCCAACGGTTTTATTTTAGTTTCGTCATTCTAAATCCAACGCGACTATTCCCAAAGTCGTAGCTCCTTTATTAACCGAGATACAAATTTTCAGTTTCCATATATATGCACCAAAAACCCAAAGTTTGGAAATCTATATCTCGACTTCTGTCAGTAGTAGCTTTAAAAATCCAACGGTTTTGTCTTAGCTTCGTCGTTTTAAATCCAACAAGACTATTCCCAAAGTCGTAGCTCCTTTACTAACCGAGCTACAAATTTTCAGTTTCCATATATATGCACCAAAAACCCAAAGTTTGGAAATCTATATCTCGACTTCTGTCAGTAGTAGCTTTAAAAATCTAACGGTTTTGTCTTAGCTTCGTCGTTCTAAATCCAACAAGACTATTCCCAAAGTCGTAGCTCCTTTACTAACCGAGATACAAATTTTCAGTTTCCATATATATGCACCAAAAACCCAAAGTTTGGAAATCTATATCTCGACTTCTGTCAGTAGTAGCTTTAAAAATCCAACGGTTTTGTCTTAGCTTCGTCGTTCTAAATCCAACAAGACTATTCCCAAAGTCGTAGCTCCTTTACTAACCGAGATACAAATTTTCAGTTTCCATATATATGCACCAAAAACCCAAAGTTTGGAAATCTATATCTCGACTTCTGTCAGTACTAGCTTAAAAAATCCAACGGTTTTGTCTTAGTTTCAGCGTTCTGAATCCAACGAGACTATTCCCAAAGTTGTAGCTCCTTTATTAACCGAGATACAAATTTTCAGTTTCCATATATGTGCACCAAAAACCCAAAGTTTGGAAATCTATATCTCGACTTCTGTCAGTACTAGCTTTAAAAATCCAACGGTTTTATTTTAGTTTCGTCATTTTAAATCCAACGCGACTATTCCCAAAGTCGTAGCTCCTTTACTAACCGAGATACAAATTTTCAGTTTCCATATATATGCACCAAAAACCCAAAGTTTGGAAATCTATATCTCGACTTCTGTCAGTAGTAGCTTTAAAAATCCAACGGTTATGTCTTAGTTTCAGCGTTTTGAATCCAATGAGATTATTCCCAAAGTCGTATCTCCTTTACTAACCGAGATACAAATTTTCAGTTTCCATATATATGCACCAAAAACCCAAAGTTTGGAAATCTATATCTCGACTTCTGTCAGTACTAGCTTTAAAAATCCAACGGTTTTATTTTAGTTTCGTCATTTTAAATCCAACGCGACTATTCCCAAAGTCGTAGCTCCTTTATTAACCGAGATACAAATTTTCAGTTTCCATATATATGCACCAAAAACCCAAAGTTTGGAAATCTATATCTCGACTTCTGTCAGTACTAGTTTTAAAAATCCAACGGTTTTGCCTTAGTTTCAGCGTTCTGAATCCAATGAAACTATTCCCAAAGTCGTAGCTCCTTTACTAACCGAGATACAAATTTTCAGTTTCCATATATATGCACCAAAAACCCAAAGTTTGGAAATCTATATCTCGACTTCTGTTAGTAGTAGCTTTAAAAATCCAACGGTTTTGTCTTAGCTTCGTCGTTCTAAATCCAACAAGACTATTCCCAAAGTCGTAGCTCCTTTACTAACCGAGATACAAATTTTCAGTTTCCATATATATGCACCAAAAACCCAAAGTTTGGAAATCTATATCTCGACTTCTGTCAGTAGTAGCTTTAAAAATCCAACGGTTTTGTCTTAGCTTCGTCGTTCTAAATCCAACAAGACTATTCCCAAAGTCGTATCTCCTTTACTAACCGAGATACAAATTTTCAGTTTCCATATATGTGCACCAAAAACCCAAAGTTTGGAAATCTATATCTCGACTTCTGTCAGTAGTAGCTTTAAAAATCCAACGGTTTTGTCTTAGTTTCAGCGTTTTGAATCCAATGAGACTATTCCCAAAGTCGTAGCTCCTTTACTAACCGAGATACAAATTTTCAGTTTCCATATATATGCACCAAAAACCCAAAGTTTGGAAATCTATATCTCGACTTCTGTCAGTAGTAGCTTTAAAAATCCAACGGTTTTGTCTTAGTTTCAGCGTTCTGAATCCAACGAGACAATTCGCAAAGTCGTAGCTCCTTTATTAACCGAGATACAAATTTTCAGTTTCCATATATGTGCACCAAAAACCCAAAGTTTGGAAATCTATATCTCGACTTCTGTCAGTAGTAGCTTTAAAAATCCAACGGTTTTGTCTTAGTTTCAGCGTTTTGAATCCAATGAGACTATTCCCAAAGTCGTAGCTCCTTTACTAACCGAGATACAAATTTTCAGTTTCCATATATATGCACCAAAAACCCAAAGTTTGGAAATCTATATCTCGACTTCTGTCAGTAGTAGCTTTAAAAATCCAACGGTTTTGTCTTAGTTTCAGCGTTCTGAATCCAACGAGACAATTCGCAAAGTCGTAGCTCCTTTATTAACCGAGATACAAATTTTCAGTTTCCATATATATGCACCAAAAACCCAAAGTTTGGAAATCTATATCTCGACTTCTGTCAGTAGTAGCTTTAAAAATCCAACGGTTTTGTCTTAGCTTTGCCGTTCTAAATCCAACAAGACTATTCCCAAAGTCGTAGCTCCTTTACTAACCGAGATACAAATTTTCAGTTTCCATATATATGCACCAAAAACCCAAAGTTTGGAAATCTATATCTTGACTTCTATCAGTACTAGCTTAAAAAATCCAACGGTTTTGTCTTAGTTTCAGCGTTCTGAATCCAACGAGACTATTCGCAAAGTCGTAGCTCCTTTATTAACCGAGATACAAATTTTCAGTTTCCATATATATGCACCAAAAACCCAAAGTTTGGAAATCTATATCTCGACTTCTGTCAGTAGTAGCTTTAAGAATCCAACGGTTTTGTCTTAGTTTCAGCGTTTTGAATCCAATGAGACTATTCCCAAAGTCGTAGCTCCTTTACTAACCGAGATACAAATTTTCAGTTTCCATATATATGCACCAAAAACCCAAAGTTTGGAAATCTTTATCTCGACTTCTGTCAGTAGTAGCTTTAAAAATCCAACGGTTTTGTCTTAGTTTCAGCGTTCTGAATCCAACGAGACTATTCGCAAAGTCGTAGCTCCTTTATTAACCGAGATACAAATTTTCAGTTTCCATATATATGCACCAAAAACCCAAAGTTTGGAAATCTATATCTCGACTTCTGTCAGTAGTAGCTTTAAAAATCCAACGGTTTTGTCTTAGCTTCGTCGTTCTAAATCCAACAAGACTATTTCCAAAGTCGTAGCTCCTTTACTAACCGAGATACAAATTTTCAGTTTCCATATATATGCACCAAAAACCCAAAGTTTGGAAATCTATATCTCGACTTCTGTCAGTACTAGCTTTAAAAATCCAACGGTTTTATTTTAGTTTCGTCATTCTAAATCCAACGCGACTATTCCCAAAGTCGTAGCTCCTTTATTAACCGAGATACAAATTTTCAGTTTCCATATATATGCACCAAAAACCCAAAGTTTGGAAATCTATATCTCGACTTCTGTCAGTAGTAGCTTTAAAAATCCAACGGTTTTACTTTAGTTTCGTCGTTCTAAATCCAACGCGACTATTCCCAAAGTCGTAGCTCCCTTATTAACCGAGATACAAATTTTCAGTTTCCATATATGTGCACCAAAAACCCAAAGTTTGGAAATCTATATCTCGACTTCTGTCAGTAGTAGCTTTAAAAATCCAACGGTTTTGTCTTAGTTTCAGCGTTCTGAATATAATGAGACTATTCCCAAAGTCGTAGCTCGTTTACTAACCGAGATACAAATTTTCAGTTTCCATATATATGCACCAAAAACCCAAAGTTTGGAAATCTATATCTCGACTTCTGTCAGTAGTAGCTTTAAAAATCCAACGGTTTTATTTTAGTTTCGTCATTCTAAATCCAACGCGACTATTCCCAAAGTCGTAGCTCCTTTATTAACCGAGATACAAATTTTCAGTTTCCATATATATGCACCAAAAACCCAAAGTTTGGAAATCTATATCTCGACTTCTGTCAGTAGTAGCTTTAAAAATCCAACGGTTTTGTCTTAGCTTCGTCGTTCTAAATCCAACAAGACTATTCCCAAAGTCGTAGCTCCTTTACTAACCGAGATACAAATTTTCAGTTTCCATATATATGCACCAAAAACCCAAAGTTTGGAAATCTATATCTCGACTTCTGTCAGTACTAGCTTAAAAAATCCAACGGTTTTGTCTTAGTTTCAGCGTTCTGAATCCAACGAGACTATTCGCAAAGTCGTAGCTCCTTTATTAACCGAGATACAAATTTTCAGTTTCCATATATATGCACCAAAAACCCAAAGTTTGGAAATCTATATCTCGACTTCTGTCAGTACTAGCTTAAAAAATCCAACGGTTTTGTCTTAGTTTCAGCGTTCTGAATCCAACGAGACTATTCGTAAAGTCGTAGCTCCTTTACTAACCGAGATACAAATTTTCAGTTTCCATATATATGCACCAAAAACCCAAAGTTTGGAAATCTATATCTCGACTTCTATCAGTACTAGCTTAAAAAATCCAACGGTTTTGTCTTAGTTTCAGCGTTCTGAATCCAACGAGACTATTCGCAAAGTCGTAGCTCCTTTATTAACCGAGATACAAATTTTCAGTTTCCATATATATGCACCAAAAACCCAAAGTTTGGAAATCTATATCTCGACTTCTGTCAGTAGTAGCTTTAAGAATCCAACGGTTTTGTCTTAGTTTCAGCGTTTTGAATCCAATGAGACTATTCCCAAAGTCGTAGCTCCTTTACTAACCGAGATACAAATTTTCAGTTTCCATATATATGCACCAAAAACCCAAAGTTTGGAAATCTATATCTCGACTTCTGTCAGTAGTAGCTTTAAAAATCCAACGGTTTTGTCTTAGTTTCAGCGTTCTGAATCCAACGAGACTATTCGCAAAGTCGTAGCTCCTTTATTAACCGAGATACAAATTTTCAGTTTCCATATATATGCACCAAAAACCTAAAGTTTGGAAATCTATATCTCGACTTCTGTCAGTAGTAGCTTTAAAAATCCAACGGTTTTGTCTTAGCTTCGTCGTTCTAAATCCAACAAGACTATTTCCAAAGTCGTAGCTCCTTTACTAACCGAGATACAAATTTTCAGTTTCCATATATATGCACCAAAAACCCAAAGTTTGGAAATCTATATCTCGACTTCTGTCAGTACTAGCTTAAAAAATCCAACGGTTTTGTCTTAGTTTCAGCGTTCTGAATCCAACGAGACTATTCGCAAAGTCGTAGCTCCTTTATTAACCGAGATACAAATTTTCAGTTTCCATATATATGCACCAAAAAAAAAAGTTTGGAAATCTATATCTCGACTTCTGTCAGTAGTAGCTTTAAAAATCCAACGGTTTTGTCTTAGCTTCGTCGTTCTAAATCCAACAAGACTATTTCCAAAGTCGTAGCTCCTTTACTAACCGAGATACAAATTTTCAGTTTCCATATATATGCACCAAAAACCCAAAGTTTGGAAATCTATATCTCGACTTCTGTCAGTACTAGCTTTAAAAATCCAACGGTTTTATTTTAGTTTCGTCGTTCTAAATCCAACGCGACTATTCCCAAAGTCGTAGCTCCCTTATTAACCGAGATACAAATTTTCAGTTTCCATATATGTGCACCAAAAACCCAAAGTTTGGAAATCTATATCTCGACTTCTGTCAGTAGTAGCTTTAAAAATCCAACGGTTTTGTCTTAGTTTCAGCGTTCTGAATATAATGAGACTATTCCCAAAGTCGTAGCTCGTTTACTAACCGAGATACAAATTTTCAGTTTCCATATATATGCACCAAAAACCCAAAGTTTGGAAATCTATATCTCGACTTCTGTCAGTAGTAGCTTTAAAAATCCAACGGTTTTATTTTAGTTTCGTCATTCTAAATCCAACGCGACTATTCCCAAAGTCGTAGCTCCTTTATTAACCGAGATACAAATTTTCAGTTTCCATATATGTGCACCAAAAACCCAAAGTTTGGAAATCTATATCTCGACTTCTGTCAGTAGTAGCTTTAAAAATCCAACGGTTTTGTCTTAGTTTCAGCGTTCTGAATATAATGAGACTATTCCCAAAGTCGTAGCTCGTTTACTAACCGAGATACAAATTTTCAGTTTCCATATATATGCACCAAAAACCCAAAGTTTGGAAATCTATATCTCGACTTGTGTCAGTACTAGCTTTAAAAATCCAACGGTTTTGTCTTAGTTTCAGCGTTCTGAATCCAACGAGACTATTCGTAAAGTCGTAGCTCCTTTATTAACCGAGATACAAATTTTCAGTTTCCATATATATGCACCAAAAACCCAAAGTTTGGAAATCTATATCTCGACTTCTGTCAGTAGTAGCTTTAAAAATCCAACGGTTATGTCTTAGTTTCAGCGTTCTGAATCCAACGAGACTATTCGTAAAGTCGTAGCTCCTTTATTAACCGAGATACAAATTTTCAGTTTCCATATATATGCACCAAAAACCCAAAGTTTGGAAATCTATATCTCGACTTCTGTCAGTAGTAGCTTTAAAAATCCAACGGTTTTGTCTTAGCTTCGTCGTTCTAAATCCAACAAGACTATTCCCAAAGTCGTAGCTCCTTTACTAACCGAGATACAAATTTTCAGTTTCCATATATATGCACCAAAAACCCAAAGTTTGGAAATCTATATCTCGACTTCTGTCAGTACTAGCTTAAAAAATCCAACGGTTTTGTCTTAGTTTCAGCGTTCTCAATCCAACGAGACTATTCCCAAAGTCGTAGCTCCTTTATTAACCGAGATACAAATTTTCAGTTTCCATATATGTGCACCAAAAACCCAAAGTTTGGAAATCTATATCTCGACTTCTGTCAGTAGTAGCTTTAAAAATCCAACGGTTTTGTCTTAGTTTCAGCGTTTTGAATCCAATGAGACTATTCCCAAAGTCGTAGCTCCTTTACTAACCGAGATACAAATTTTCAGTTTCCATATATGTGCACCAAAAACCCAAAGTTTGGAAATCTATATCTCGACTTCTGTCAGTAGTAGCTTTAAGAATCCAACGGTTTTGTCTTAGCTTCGTCGTTCTAAATCCAACAAGACTATTCCCAAAGTCGTAGCTCCTTTACTAACCGAGATACAAATTTTCAGTTTCCATATATATGCACCAAAAACCCAAAGTTTGGAAATCTATATCTCGACTTCTGTCAGTAGTAGCTTTAAAAATCCAACGGTTTTGTCTTAGTTTCAGCGTTCTGAATCCAACGAGACTATTCGCAAAGTCGTAGCTCCTTTATTAACCGAGATACAAATTTTCAGTTTCCATTTATATGCACCAAAAACCCAAAGTTTGGAAATCTATATCACGACTTCTGTCAGTAGTAGCTTTAAGAATCCAACGGTTTTGTCTTAGTTTCAGCGTTTTGAATCCAATGAGACTATTCCCAAAGTCGTAGCTCCTTTACTAACCGAGATACAAATTTTCAGTTTCCATATATGTGCACCAAAAACCCAAAGTTTGGAAATCTATATCTCGACTTCTGTCAGTAGTAGCTTTAAAAATCCAACGGTTTTGTCTTAGTTTCAGCGTTCTGAATATAATGAGACTATTCCCAAAGTCGTAGCTCGTTTACTAACCGAGATACAAATTTTCAGTTTCCATATATATGCACCAAAAACCCAAAGTTTGGAAATCTATATCTCGACTTGTGTCAGTACTAGCTTTAAAAATCCAACGGTTTTGTCTTAGTTTCAGCGTTCTGAATCCAACGAGACTATTCGTAAAGTCGTAGCTCCTTTATTAACCGAGATACAAATTTTCAGTTTCCATATATATGCACCAAAAACCCAAAGTTTGGAAATCTATATCTCGACTTCTGTCAGTAGTAGCTTTAAAAATCCAACGGTTATGTCTTAGTTTCAGCGTTCTGAATCCAACGAGACTATTCGTAAAGTCGTAGCTCCTTTACTAACCGAGATACAAATTTTCAGTTTCCATATATATGCACCAAAAACCCAAAGTTTGGAAATCTATATCTCGACTTCTGTCAGTACTAGCTTAAAAAATCCAACGGTTTTGTCTTAGTTTCAGCGTTCTCAATCCAACGAGACTATTCCCAAAGTCGTAGCTCCTTTATTAACCGAGATACAAATTTTCAGTTTCCATATATGTGCACCAAAAACCCAAAGTTTGGAAATCTATATCTCGACTTCTGTCAGTAGTAGCTTTAAAAATCCAACGGTTTTGTCTTAGTTTCAGCGTTTTGAATCCAATGAGACTATTCCCAAAGTCGTAGCTCCTTTACTAACCGAGATACAAATTTTCAGTTTCCATATATGTGCACCAAAAACCCAAAGTTTGGAAATCTATATCTCGACTTCTGTCAGTAGTAGCTTTAAGAATCCAACGGTTTTGTCTTAGCTTCGTCGTTCTAAATCCAACAAGACTATTCCCAAAGTCGTAGCTCCTTTACTAACCGAGATACAAATTTTCAGTTTCCATATATATGCACCAAAAACCCAAAGTTTGGAAATCTATATCTCGACTTCTGTCAGTAGTAGCTTTAAAAATCCAACGGTTTTGTCTTAGTTTCAGCGTTCTGAATCCAACGAGACTATTCGCAAAGTCGTAGCTCCTTTATTAACCGAGATACAAATTTTCAGTTTCCATTTATATGCACCAAAAACCCAAAGTTTGGAAATCTATATCACGACTTCTGTCAGTAGTAGCTTTAAGAATCCAACGGTTTTGTCTTAGTTTCAGCGTTTTGAATCCAATGAGACTATTCCCAAAGTCGTAGCTCCTTTACTAACCGAGATACAAATTTTCAGTTTCCATATATGTGCACCAAAAACCCAAAGTTTGGAAATCTATATCTCGACTTCTGTCAGTAGTAGCTTTAAAAATCCAACGGTTTTGTCTTAGTTTCAGCGTTCTGAATATAATGAGACTATTCTCAAAGTCGTAGCTCGTTTACTAACCGAGATACAAATTTTCAGTTTCCATGTATATGCACCAAAAACCCAAAGTTTGGAAATCTATATCTCGACTTGTGTCAGTACTAGCTTTAAAAATCCAACGGTTTTGTCTTAGTTTCAGCGTTCTGAATCCAACGAGACTATTCGTAAAGTCGTAGCTCCTTTATTAACCGAGATACAAATTTTCAGTTTCCATATATATGCACCAAAAACCCAAAGTTTGGAAATCTATATCTCGACTTCTGTCAGTAGTAGCTTTAAAAATCCAACGGTTATGTCTTAGTTTCAGCGTTCTGAATCCAACGAGACTATTCGTAAAGTCGTAGCTCCTTTATTAACCGAGATACAAATTTTCAGTTTCCATATATATGCACCAAAAACCCAAAGTTTGGAAATCTATATCTCGACTTCTGTCAGTAGTAGCTTTAAAAATCCAACGGTTTTGTCTTAGCTTCGTCGTTCTAAATCCAACAAGACTATTCCCAAAGTCGTAGCTCCTTTACTAACCGAGATACAAATTTTCAGTTTCCATATATATGCACCAAAAACCCAAAGTTTGGAAATCTATATCTCGACTTCTGTCAGTACTAGCTTAAAAAATCCAACGGTTTTGTCTTAGTTTCAGCGTTCTCAATCCAACGAGACTATTCCCAAAGTCGTAGCTCCTTTATTAACCGAGATACAAATTTTCAGTTTCCATATATGTGCACCAAAAACCCAAAGTTTGGAAATCTATATCTCGACTTCTGTCAGTAGTAGCTTTAAAAATCCAACGGTTTTGTCTTAGTTTCAGCGTTTTGAATCCAATGAGACTATTCCCAAAGTCGTAGCTCCTTTACTAACCGAGATACAAATTTTCAGTTTCCATATATGTGCACCAAAAACCCAAAGTTTGGAAATCTATATCTCGACTTCTGTCAGTAGTAGCTTTAAGAATCCAACGGTTTTGTCTTAGCTTCGTCGTTCTAAATCCAACAAGACTATTCCCAAAGTCGTAGCTCCTTTACTAACCGAGATACAAATTTTCAGTTTCCATATATATGCACCAAAAACCCAAAGTTTGGAAATCTATATCTCGACTTCTGTCAGTAGTAGCTTTAAAAATCCAACGGTTTTGTCTTAGTTTCAGCGTTCTGAATCCAACGAGACTATTCGCAAAGTCGTAGCTCCTTTATTAACCGAGATACAAATTTTCAGTTTCCATTTATATGCACCAAAAACCCAAAGTTTGGAAATCTATATCACGACTTCTGTCAGTAGTAGCTTTAAGAATCCAACGGTTTTGTCTTAGTTTCAGCGTTTTGAATCCAATGAGACTATTCCCAAAGTCGTAGCTCCTTTACTAACCGAGATACAAATTTTCAGTTTCCATATATGTGCACCAAAAACCCAAAGTTTGGAAATCTATATCTCGACTTCTGTCAGTAGTAGCTTTAAAAATCCAACGGTTTTGTCTTAGTTTCAGCGTTCTGAATATAATGAGACTATTCCCAAAGTCGTAGCTCGTTTACTAACCGAGATACAAATTTTCAGTTTCCATATATATGCACCAAAAACCCAAAGTTTGGAAATCTATATCTCGACTTGTGTCAGTACTAGCTTTAAAAATCCAACGGTTTTGTCTTAGTTTCAGCGTTCTGAATCCAACGAGACTATTCGTAAAGTCGTAGCTCCTTTATTAACCGAGATACAAATTTTCAGTTTCCATATATATGCACCAAAAACCCAAAGTTTGGAAATCTATATCTCGACTTCTGTCAGTAGTAGCTTTAAAAATCCAACGGTTATGTCTTAGTTTCAGCGTTCTGAATCCAACGAGACTATTCGTAAAGTCGTAGCTCCTTTACTAACCGAGATACAAATTTTCAGTTTCCATATATATGCACCAAAAACCCAAAGTTTGGAAATCTATATCTCGACTTCTGTCAGTACTAGCTTAAAAAATCCAACGGTTTTGTCTTAGTTTCAGCGTTCTCAATCCAACGAGACTATTCCCAAAGTCGTAGCTCCTTTATTAACCGAGATACAAATTTTCAGTTTCCATATATGTGCACCAAAAACCCAAAGTTTGGAAATCTATATCTCGACTTCTGTCAGTAGTAGCTTTAAAAATCCAACGGTTTTGTCTTAGTTTCAGCGTTTTGAATCCAATGAGACTATTCCCAAAGTCGTAGCTCCTTTACTAACCGAGATACAAATTTTCAGTTTCCATATATGTGCACCAAAAACCCAAAGTTTGGAAATCTATATCTCGACTTCTGTCAGTAGTAGCTTTAAGAATCCAACGGTTTTGTCTTAGCTTCGTCGTTCTAAATCCAACAAGACTATTCCCAAAGTCGTAGCTCCTTTACTAACCGAGATACAAATTTTCAGTTTCCATATATATGCACCAAAAACCCAAAGTTTGGAAATCTATATCTCGACTTCTGTCAGTAGTAGCTTTAAAAATCCAACGGTTTTGTCTTAGTTTCAGCGTTCTGAATCCAACGAGACTATTCGCAAAGTCGTAGCTCCTTTATTAACCGAGATACAAATTTTCAGTTTCCATTTATATGCACCAAAAACCCAAAGTTTGGAAATCTATATCACGACTTCTGTCAGTAGTAGCTTTAAGAATCCAACGATTTTGTCTTAGTTTCAGCGTTTTGAATCCAATGAGACTATTCCCAAAGTCGTAGCTCCTTTACTAACCGAGATACAAATTTTCAGTTTCCATATATGTGCACCAAAAACCCAAAGTTTGGAAATCTATATCTCGACTTCTGTCAGTAGTAGCTTTAAAAATCCAACGGTTTTGTCTTAGTTTCAGCGTTCTGAATATAATGAGACTATTCCCAAAGTCGTAGCTCGTTTACTAACCGAGATACAAATTTTCAGTTTCCATATATATGCACCAAAAACCCAAAGTTTGGAAATCTATATCTCGACTTGTGTCAGTACTAGCTTTAAAAATCCAACGGTTTTGTCTTAGTTTCAGCGTTCTGAATCCAACGAGACTATTCGTAAAGTCGTAGCTCCTTTATTAACCGAGATACAAATTTTCAGTTTCCATATATATGCACCAAAAACCCAAAGTTTGGAAATCTATATCTCGACTTCTGTCAGTAGTAGCTTTAAAAATCCAACGGTTTTGTCTTAGCTTCGTCGTTCTAAATCCAACAAGACTATTCCCAAAGTCGTAGCTCCTTTACTAACCGAGATACAAATTTTCAGTTTCCATATATATGCACCAAAAACCCAAAGTTTGGAAATCTATATCTCGACTTCTGTCAGTACTAGCTTAAAAAATCCAACGGTTTTGTCTTAGTTTCAGCGTTCTCAATCCAACGAGACTATTCCCAAAGTCGTAGCTCCTTTATTAACCGAGATACAAATTTTCAGTTTCCATATATATGTGCACCAAAAACCCAAAGTTTGGAAATCTATATCTCGACTTCTGTCAGTAGTAGCTTTAAAAATCCAACGGTTTTGTCTTAGTTTCAGCGTTTTGAATCCAATGAGACTATTCCCAAAGTCGTAGCTCCTTTACTAACCGAGATACAAATTTTCAGTTTCCATATATGTGCACCAAAAACCCAAAGTTTGGAAATCTATATCTCGACTTCTGTCAGTAGTAGCTTTAAGAATCCAACGGTTTTGTCTTAGCTTCGTCGTTCTAAATCCAACAAGACTATTCCCAAAGTCGTAGCTCCTTTACTAACCGAGATACAAATTTTCAGTTTCCATATATATGCACCAAAAACCCAAAGTTTGGAAATCTATATCTCGACTTCTGTCAGTAGTAGCTTTAAAAATCCAACGGTTTTGTCTTAGTTTCAGCGTTCTGAATCCAACGAGACTATTCGCAAAGTCGTAGCTCCTTTATTAACCGAGATACAAATTTTCAGTTTCCATTTATATGCACCAAAAACCCAAAGTTTGGAAATCTATATCACGACTTCTGTCAGTAGTAGCTTTAAGAATCCAACGGTTTTGTCTTAGTTTCAGCGTTTTGAATCCAATGAGACTATTCCCAAAGTCGTAGCTCCTTTACTAACCGAGATACAAATTTTCAGTTTCCATATATGTGCACCAAAAACCCAAAGTTTGGAAATCTATATCTCGACTTCTGTCAGTAGTAGCTTTAAAAATCCAACGGTTTTGTCTTAGTTTCAGCGTTCTGAATATAATGAGACTATTCCCAAAGTCGTAGCTCGTTTACTAACCGAGATACAAATTTTCAGTTTCCATATATATGCACCAAAAACCCAAAGTTTGGAAATCTATATCTCGACTTGTGTCAGTACTAGCTTTAAAAATCCAACGGTTTTGTCTTAGTTTCAGCGTTCTGAATCCAACGAGACTATTCGTAAAGTCGTAGCTCCTTTATTAACCGAGATACAAATTTTCAGTTTCCATATATATGCACCAAAAACCCAAAGTTTGGAAATCTATATCTCGACTTCTGTCAGTAGTAGCTTTAAAAATCCAACGGTTATGTCTTAGTTTCAGCGTTTTGAATCCAACGAGACTATTCGTAAAGTCGTAGCTCCTTTATTAACCGAGATACAAATTTTCAGTTTCCATATATATGCACCAAAAACCCAAAGTTTGGAAATCTATATCTCGACTTCTGTCAGTAGTAGCTTTAAAAATCCAACGGTTTTGTCTTAGCTTCGTCGTTCTAAATCCAACAAGACTATTCCCAAAGTCGTAGCTCCTTTACTAACCGAGATACAAATTTTCAGTTTCCATATATATGCACCAAAAACCCAAAGTTTGGAAATCTATATCTCGACTTCTGTCAGTACTAGCTTAAAAAATCCAACGGTTTTGTCTTAGTTTCAGCGTTCTCAATCCAACGAGACTATTCCCAAAGTCGTAGCTCCTTTATTAACCGAGATACAAATTTTCAGTTTCCATATATGTGCACCAAAAACCCAAAGTTTGGAAATCTATATCTCGACTTCTGTCAGTAGTAGCTTTAAAAATCCAACGGTTTTGTCTTAGTTTCAGCGTTTTGAATCCAATGAGACTATTCCCAAAGTCGTAACTCCTTTACTAACCGAGATACAAATTTTCAGTTTCCATATATGTGCACCAAAAACCCAAAGTTTGGAAATCTATATCTCGACTTCTGTCAGTAGTAGCTTTAAGAATCCAACGGTTTTGTCTTAGCTTCGTCGTTCTAAATCCAACAAGACTATTCCCAAAGTCGTAGCTCCTTTACTAACCGAGATACAAATTTTCAGTTTCCATATATATGCACCAAAAACCCAAAGTTTGGAAATCTATATCTCGACTTCTGTCAGTAGTAGCTTTAAAAATCCAACGGTTTTGTCTTAGCTTCGTCGTTCTAAATCCAACAAGACTATTTCCAAAGTCGTAGCTCCTTTACTAACCGAGATACAAATTTTCAGTTTCCATATATATGCACCAAAAACCCAAAGTTTGGAAATCTATATCTCGACTTCTGTCAGTACTAGCTTTAAAAATCCAACGGTTTTACTTTAGTTTCGTCGTTCTAAATCCAACGCGACTATTCCCAAAGTCGTAGCTCCCTTATTAACCGAGATACAAATTTTCAGTTTCCATATATGTGCACCAAAAACCCAAAGTTTGGAAATCTATATCTCGACTTCTGTCAGTAGTAGCTTTAAAAATCCAACGGTTTTGTCTTAGTTTCAGCGTTCTGAATATAATGAGACTATTCCCAAAGTCGTAGCTCGTTTACTAACCGAGATACAAATTTTCAGTTTCCATATATATGCACCAAAAACCCAAAGTTTGGAAATCTATATCTCGACTTCTGTCAGTAGTAGCTTTAAAAATCCAACGGTTTTATTTTAGTTTCGTCATTCTAAATCCAACGCGACTATTCCAAGTCGTAGCTCCTTTATTAACCGAGATACAAATTTTCAGTTTCCATATATATGCACCAAAAACCCAAAGTTTGGAAATCTATATCTCGACTTCTGTCAGTAGTAGCTTTAAAAATCCAACGGTTTTGTCTTAGCTTCGTCGTTCTAAATCCAACAAGACTATTCCCAAAGTCGTAGCTCCTTTACTAACCGAGATACAAATTTTCAGTTTCCATATATGTGCACCAAAAACCCAAAGTTTGGAAATCTATATCTCGACTTCTGTCAGTAGTAGCTTTAAGAATCCAACGGTTTTGTCTTAGCTTCGTCGTTCTAAATCCAACAAGACTATTCCCAAAGTCGTAGCTCCTTTACTAACCGAGATACAAATTTTCAGTTTCCATATATATGCACCAAAAACCCAAAGTTTGGAAATCTATATCTCGACTTCTGTCAGTAGTAGCTTTAAAAATCCAACGGTTTTGTCTTAGTTTCAGCGTTCTGAATCCAACGAGACTATTCGCAAAGTCGTAGCTCCTTTATTAACCGAGATACAAATTTTCAGTTTCCATTTATATGCACCAAAAACCCAAAGTTTGGAAATCTATATCACGACTTCTGTCAGTAGTAGCTTTAAGAATCCAACGATTTTGTCTTAGTTTCAGCGTTTTGAATCCAATGAGACTATTCCCAAAGTCGTAGCTCCTTTACTAACCGAGATACAAATTTTCAGTTTCCATATATGTGCACCAAAAACCCAAAGTTTGGAAATCTATATCTCGACTTCTGTCAGTAGTAGCTTTAAGAATCCAACGGTTTTGTCTTAGCTTCGTCGTTCTAAATCCAACAAGACTATTCCCAAAGTCGTAGCTCCTTTACTAACCGAGATACAAATTT
This sequence comes from Anthonomus grandis grandis, assembly GCF_022605725.1. Lineage (NCBI taxonomy): Eukaryota > Metazoa > Arthropoda > Insecta > Coleoptera > Curculionidae > Anthonomus > Anthonomus grandis. Next base: position 37,191 of record NW_026088480.1, read on the forward strand.
TCAGTTTCCATATATATGCACCAAAAACCCAAAGTTTGGAAATCTATATCTCGACTTCTGTCAGTAGTAGCTTTAAAAATCCAACGGTTTTGTCTTAGTTTCAGCGTTCTGAATCCAACGAGACTATTCGCAAAGTCGTAGCTCCTTTATTAACCGAGATACAAATTTTCAGTTTCCATTTATATGCACCAAAAACCCAAAGTTTGGAAATCTATATCACGACTTCTGTCAGTAGTAGCTTTAAGAATCCAACGGTTTTGTCTTAGTTTCAGCGTTTTGAATCCAATGAGACTATTCCCAAAGTCGTAGCTCCTTTACTAACCGAGATACAAATTTTCAGTTTCCATATATGTGCACCAAAAACCCAAAGTTTGGAAATCTATATCTCGACTTCTGTCAGTAGTAGCTTTAAAAATCCAACGGTTTTGTCTTAGTTTCAGCGTTCTGAATATAATGAGACTATTCCCAAAGTCGTAGCTCGTTTACTAACCGAGATACAAATTTTCAGTTTCCATATATATGCACCAAAAACCCAAAGTTTGGAAATCTATATCTCGACTTGTGTCAGTACTAGCTTTAAAAATCCAACGGTTTTGTCTTAGTTTCAGCGTTCTGAATCCAACGAGACTATTCGTAAAGTCGTAGCTCCTTTATTAACCGAGATACAAATTTTCAGTTTCCATATATATGCACCAAAAACCCAAAGTTTGGAAATCTATATCTCGACTTCTGTCAGTAGTAGCTTTAAAAATCCAACGGTTATGTCTTAGTTTCAGCGTTTTGAATCCAACGAGACTATTCGTAAAGTCGTAGCTCCTTTATTAACCGAGATACAAATTTTCAGTTTCCATATATATGCACCAAAAACCCAAAGTTTGGAAATCTATATCTCGACTTCTGTCAGTAGTAGCTTTAAAAATCCAACGGTTTTGTCTTAGCTTCGTCGTTCTAAATCCAACAAGACTATTCCCAAAGTCGTAGCTCCTTTACTAACCGAGATACAAATTTTCAGTTTCCATATATATGCACCAAAAACCCAAAGTTTGGAAATCTATATCTCGACTTCTGTCAGTACTAGCTTAAAAAATCCAACGGTTTTGTCTTAGTTTCAGCGTTCTCAATCCAACGAGACTATTCCCAAAGTCGTAGCTCCTTTATTAACCGAGATACAAATTTTCAGTTTCCATATATGTGCACCAAAAACCCAAAGTTTGGAAATCTATATCTCGACTTCTGTCAGTAGTAGCTTTAAAAATCCAACGGTTTTGTCTTAGTTTCAGCGTTTTGAATCCAATGAGACTATTCCCAAAGTCGTAACTCCTTTACTAACCGAGATACAAATTTTCAGTTTCCATATATGTGCACCAAAAACCCAAAGTTTGGAAATCTATATCTCGACTTCTGTCAGTAGTAGCTTTAAGAATCCAACGGTTTTGTCTTAGCTTCGTCGTTCTAAATCCAACAAGACTATTCCCAAAGTCGTAGCTCCTTTACTAACCGAGATACAAATTTTCAGTTTCCATATATATGCACCAAAAACCCAAAGTTTGGAAATCTATATCTCGACTTCTGTCAGTAGTAGCTTTAAAAATCCAACGGTTTTGTCTTAGCTTCGTCGTTCTAAATCCAACAAGACTATTTCCAAAGTCGTAGCTCCTTTACTAACCGAGATACAAATTTTCAGTTTCCATATATATGCACCAAAAACCCAAAGTTTGGAAATCTATATCTCGACTTCTGTCAGTACTAGCTTTAAAAATCCAACGGTTTTACTTTAGTTTCGTCGTTCTAAATCCAACGCGACTATTCCCAAAGTCGTAGCTCCCTTATTAACCGAGATACAAATTTTCAGTTTCCATATATGTGCACCAAAAACCCAAAGTTTGGAAATCTATATCTCGACTTCTGTCAGTAGTAGCTTTAAAAATCCAACGGTTTTGTCTTAGTTTCAGCGTTCTGAATATAATGAGACTATTCCCAAAGTCGTAGCTCGTTTACTAACCGAGATACAAATTTTCAGTTTCCATATATATGCACCAAAAACCCAAAGTTTGGAAATCTATATCTCGACTTCTGTCAGTAGTAGCTTTAAAAATCCAACGGTTTTATTTTAGTTTCGTCATTCTAAATCCAACGCGACTATTCCAAGTCGTAGCTCCTTTATTAACCGAGATACAAATTTTCAGTTTCCATATATATGCACCAAAAACCCAAAGTTTGGAAATCTATATCTCGACTTCTGTCAGTAGTAGCTTTAAAAATCCAACGGTTTTGTCTTAGCTTCGTCGTTCTAAATCCAACAAGACTATTCCCAAAGTCGTAGCTCCTTTACTAACCGAGATACAAATTTTCAGTTTCCATATATATGCACCAAAAACCCAAAGTTTGGAAATCTATATCTCGACTTCTGTCAGTACTAGCTTAAAAAATCCAACGGTTTTGTCTTAGTTTCAGCGTTCTGAATCCAACGAGACTATTCCCAAAGTCGTAGCTCCTTTATTAACCGAGATACAAATTTTCAGTTTCCATATATGTGCACCAAAAACCCAAAGTTTGGAAATCTCTATCTCGACTTCTGTCAGTAGTAGCTTTAAAAATCCAACGGTTTTGTCTTAGTTTCAGCGTTCTGAATCCAACGAGACTATTCGTAAAGTCGTAGCTCCTTTACTAACCGAGATACAAATTTTCAGTTTCCATATATATGCACCAAAAACCCAAAGTTTGGAAATCTATATCTCGACTTCTGTCAGTACTAGCTTTAAAAATCCAACGGTTTTGTCTTAGTTTCAGCGTTCTGAATCCAACGAGACTATTCGTAAAGTCTTAGCTCCTTTATTAACCGAGATACAAATTTTCAGTTTCCATATATATGCACCAAAAACCCAAAGTTTGGAAATCTATATCTCGACTTCTGTCAGTAGTAGCTTTAAAAATCCAACGGTTTTGTCTTAGTTTCAGCGTTCTGAATCCAACGAGACAATTCGCAAAGTCGTAGCTCCTTTATTAACCGAGATACAAATTTTCAGTTTCCATATATATGCACCAAAAACCCAAAGTTTGGAAATCTATATCTCGACTTCTGTCAGTAGTAGCTTTAAAAATCCAACGGTTTTGTCTTAGCTTTGTCGTTCTAAATCCAACAAGACTATTCCCAAAGTCGTAGCTCCTTTACTAACCGAGATACAAATTTTCAGTTTCCATATATATGCACCAAAAACCCAAAGTTTGGAAATCTATATCTCGACTTCTATCAGTACTAGCTTAAAAAATCCAACGGTTTTGTCTTAGTTTCAGCGTTCTGAATCCAACGAGACTATTCGCAAAGTCGTAGCTCCTTTATTAACCGAGATACAAATTTTCAGTTTCCATATATATGCACCAAAAACCCAAAGTTTGGAAATCTATATCTCGACTTCTGTCAGTAGTAGCTTTAAGAATCCAACGGTTTTGTCTTAGTTTCAGCGTTTTGAATCAAATGAGACTATTCGCAAAGTCGTAGCTCCTTTATTAACCGAGATACAAATTTTCAGTTTCCATATATATGCACCAAAAACCTAAAGTTTGGAAATCTATATCTCGACTTCTGTCAGTAGTAGCTTTAAAAATCCAACGGTTTTGTCTTAGCTTCGTCGTTCTAAATCCAACAAGACTATTTCCAAAGTCGTAGCTCCTTTACTAACCGAGATACAAATTTTCAGTTTCCATATATATGCACCAAAAACCCAAAGTTTGGAAATCTATATCTCGACTTCTATCAGTACTAGCTTAAAAAATCCAACGGTTTTGTCTTAGTTTCAGCGTTCTGAATCCAACGAGACTATTCGCAAAGTCGTAGCTCCTTTATTAACCGAGATACAAATTTTCAGTTTCCATATATATGCACCAAAAACCCAAAGTTTGGAAATCTATATCTCGACTTCTGTCAGTAGTAGCTTTAAAAATCCAACGGTTTTGTCTTAGCTTCGTCGTTCTAAATCCAACAAGACTATTTCCAAAGTCGTAGCTCCTTTACTAACCGAGATACAAATTTTCAGTTTCCATATATATGCACCAAAAACCCAAAGTTTGGAAATCTATATCTCGACTTCTGTCAGTACTAGCTTTAAAAATCCAACGGTTTTATTTTAGTTTCGTCATTCTTAATCCAACGCGACTATTCCCAAAGTCGTAGCTCCTTTATTAACCGAGATACAAATTTTCAGTTTCCATATATATGCACCAAAAACCCAAAGTTTGGAAATCTATATCTCGACTTCTGTCAGTAGTAGCTTTAAAAATCCAACGGTTTTGTCTTAGTTTCAGCGTTCTGAATATAATGAGACTATTCCCAAAGTCGTAGCTCGTTTACTAACCGAGATACAAATTTTCAGTTTCCATATATATGCACCAAAAACCCAAAGTTTGGAAATCTATATCTCGACTTCTGTCAGTAGTAGCTTTAAAAATCCAACGGTTTTATTTTAGTTTCGTCATTCTAAATCCAACGCGACTATTCCCAAAGTCGTAGCTCCTTTATTAACCGAGATACAAATTTTCAGTTTCCATATATATGCACCAAAAACCCAAAGTTTGGAAATCTATATCTCGACTTCTGTCAGTAGTAGCTTTAAAAATCCAACGGTTTTGTCTTAGCTTCGTCGTTCTAAATCCAACAAGACTATTCCCAAAGTCGTAGCTCCTTTACTAACCGAGATACAAATTTTCAGTTTCCATATATATGCACCAAAAACCCAAAGTTTGGAAATCTATATCTCGACTTCTGTCAGTACTAGCTTAAAAAATCCAACGGTTTTGTCTTAGTTTCAGCGTTCTGAATCCAACGAGACTATTCCCAAAGTCGTAGCTCCTTTATTAACCGAGATACAAATTTTCAGTTTCCATATATGTGCACCAAAAACCCAAAGTTTGGAAATCTATATCTCGACTTCTGTCAGTAGTAGCTTTAAAAATCCAACGGTTTTGTCTTAGTTTCAGCGTTCTGAATCCAACGAGACTATTCGTAAAGTCGTAGCTCCTTTACTAACCGAGATACAAATTTTCAGTTTCCATATATATGCACCAAAAACCCAAAGTTTGGAAATCTATATCTCGACTTCTATCAGTACTAGCTTAAAAAATCCAACGGTTTTGTCTTAGTTTCAGCGTTCTAAATCCAACGAGACTATTCGCAAAGTCGTAGCTCCTTTATTAACCGAGATACAAATTTTCAGTTTCCATATATATGCACCAAAAACCCAAAGTTTGGAAATCTATATCTCGACTTCTGTCAGTAGTAGCTTTAAGAATCCAACGGTTTTGTCTTAGTTTCAGCGTTTTGAATCCAATGAGACTATTCCCAAAGTCGTAGCTCCTTTACTAACCGAGATACAAATTTTCAGTTTCCATATATATGCACCAAAAACCCAAAGTTTGGAAATCTATATCTCGACTTCTGTCAGTAGTAGCTTTAAAAATCCAACGGTTTTGTCTTAGTTTCAGCGTTCTGAATCCAACGAGACTATTCGCAAAGTCGTAGCTCCTTTATTAACCGAGATACAAATTTTCAGTTTCCATATATATGCACCAAAAACCTAAAGTTTGGAAATCTATATCTCGACTTCTGTCAGTAGTAGCTTTAAAAATCCAACGGTTTTGTCTTAGCTTCGTCGTTCTAAATCCAACAAGACTATTTCCAAAGTCGTAGCTCCTTTACTAACCGAGATACAAATTTTCAGTTTCCATATATATGCACCAAAAACCCAAAGTTTGGAAATCTATATCTCGACTTCTGTCAGTACTAGCTTAAAAAATCCAACGGTTTTGTCTTAGTTTCAGCGTTCTGAATCCAACGAGACTATTCGCAAAGTCGTAGCTCCTTTATTAACCGAGATACAAATTTTCAGTTTCCATATATATGCACCAAAAACCCAAAGTTTGGAAATCTATATCTCGACTTCTGTCAGTAGTAGCTTTAAAAATCCAACGGTTTTGTCTTAGCTTCGTCGTTCTAAATCCAACAAGACTATTTCCAAAGTCGTAGCTCCTTTACTAACCGAGATACAAATTTTCAGTTTCCATATATATGCACCAAAAACCCAAAGTTTGGAAATCTATATCTCGACTTCTGTCAGTAGTAGCTTTAAAAATCCAACGGTTATGTCTTAGTTTCAGCGTTTTGAATCCAACGAGACTATTCGTAAAGTCGTAGCTCCTTTATTAACCGAGATACAAATTTTCAGTTTCCATATATATGCACCAAAAACCCAAAGTTTGGAAATCTATATCTCGACTTCTGTCAGTAGTAGCTTTAAAAATCCAACGGTTTTGTCTTAGCTTCGTCGTTCTAAATCCAACAAGACTATTCCCAAAGTCGTAGCTCCTTTACTAACCGAGATACAAATTTTCAGTTTCCATATATATGCACCAAAAACCCAAAGTTTGGAAATCTATATCTCGACTTCTGTCAGTACTAGCTTAAAAAATCCAACGGTTTTGTCTTAGTTTCAGCGTTCTCAATCCAACGAGACTATTCCCAAAGTCGTAGCTCCTTTATTAACCGAGATACAAATTTTCAGTTTCCATATATGTGCACCAAAAACCCAAAGTTTGGAAATCTATATCTCGACTTCTGTCAGTAGTAGCTTTAAAAATCCAACGGTTTTGTCTTAGTTTCAGCGTTTTGAATCCAATGAGACTATTCCCAAAGTCGTAACTCCTTTACTAACCGAGATACAAATTTTCAGTTTCCATATATGTGCACCAAAAACCCAAAGTTTGGAAATCTATATCTCGACTTCTGTCAGTAGTAGCTTTAAGAATCCAACGGTTTTGTCTTAGCTTCGTCGTTCTAAATCCAACAAGACTATTCCCAAAGTCGTAGCTCCTTTACTAACCGAGATACAAATTTTCAGTTTCCATATATATGCACCAAAAACCCAAAGTTTGGAAATCTATATCTCGACTTCTGTCAGTAGTAGCTTTAAAAATCCAACGGTTTTGTCTTAGCTTCGTCGTTCTAAATCCAACAAGACTATTTCCAAAGTCGTAGCTCCTTTACTAACCGAGATACAAATTTTCAGTTTCCATATATATGCACCAAAAACCCAAAGTTTGGAAATCTATATCTCGACTTCTGTCAGTACTAGCTTTAAAAATCCAACGGTTTTACTTTAGTTTCGTCGTTCTAAATCCAACGCGACTATTCCCAAAGTCGTAGCTCCCTTATTAACCGAGATACAAATTTTCAGTTTCCATATATGTGCACCAAAAACCCAAAGTTTGGAAATCTATATCTCGACTTCTGTCAGTAGTAGCTTTAAAAATCCAACGGTTTTGTCTTAGTTTCAGCGTTCTGAATATAATGAGACTATTCCCAAAGTCGTAGCTCGTTTACTAACCGAGATACAAATTTTCAGTTTCCATATATATGCACCAAAAACCCAAAGTTTGGAAATCTATATCTCGACTTCTGTCAGTAGTAGCTTTAAAAATCCAACGGTTTTATTTTAGTTTCGTCATTCTAAATCCAACGCGACTATTCCAAGTCGTAGCTCCTTTATTAACCGAGATACAAATTTTCAGTTTCCATATATATGCACCAAAAACCCAAAGTTTGGAAATCTATATCTCGACTTCTGTCAGTAGTAGCTTTAAAAATCCAACGGTTTTGTCTTAGCTTCGTCGTTCTAAATCCAACAAGACTATTCCCAAAGTCGTAGCTCCTTTACTAACCGAGATACAAATTTTCAGTTTCCATATATATGCACCAAAAACCCAAAGTTTGGAAATCTATATCTCGACTTCTGTCAGTACTAGCTTAAAAAATCCAACGGTTTTGTCTTAGTTTCAGCGTTCTGAATCCAACGAGACTATTCCCAAAGTCGTAGCTCCTTTATTAACCGAGATACAAATTTTCAGTTTCCATATATGTGCACCAAAAACCCAAAGTTTGGAAATCTCTATCTCGACTTCTGTCAGTAGTAGCTTTAAAAATCCAACGGTTTTGTCTTAGTTTCAGCGTTCTGAATCCAACGAGACTATTCGTAAAGTCGTAGCTCCTTTACTAACCGAGATACAAATTTTCAGTTTCCATATATATGCACCAAAAACCCAAAGTTTGGAAATCTATATCTCGACTTCTGTCAGTACTAGCTTTAAAAATCCAACGGTTTTGTCTTAGTTTCAGCGTTCTGAATCCAACGAGACTATTCGTAAAGTCTTAGCTCCTTTATTAACCGAGATACAAATTTTCAGTTTCCATATATATGCACCAAAAACCCAAAGTTTGGAAATCTATATCTCGACTTCTGTCAGTAGTAGCTTTAAAAATCCAACGGTTTTGTCTTAGTTTCAGCGTTCTGAATCCAACGAGACAATTCGCAAAGTCGTAGCTCCTTTATTAACCGAGATACAAATTTTCAGTTTCCATATATATGCACCAAAAACCCAAAGTTTGGAAATCTATATCTCGACTTCTGTCAGTAGTAGCTTTAAAAATCCAACGGTTTTGTCTTAGCTTTGTCGTTCTAAATCCAACAAGACTATTCCCAAAGTCGTAGCTCCTTTACTAACCGAGATACAAATTTTCAGTTTCCATATATATGCACCAAAAACCCAAAGTTTGGAAATCTATATCTCGACTTCTATCAGTACTAGCTTAAAAAATCCAACGGTTTTGTCTTAGTTTCAGCGTTCTGAATCCAACGAGACTATTCGCAAAGTCGTAGCTCCTTTATTAACCGAGATACAAATTTTCAGTTTCCATATATATGCACCAAAAACCCAAAGTTTGGAAATCTATATCTCGACTTCTGTCAGTAGTAGCTTTAAGAATCCAACGGTTTTGTCTTAGTTTCAGCGTTTTGAATCAAATGAGACTATTCGCAAAGTCGTAGCTCCTTTATTAACCGAGATACAAATTTTCAGTTTCCATATATATGCACCAAAAACCTAAAGTTTGGAAATCTATATCTCGACTTCTGTCAGTAGTAGCTTTAAAAATCCAACGGTTTTGTCTTAGCTTCGTCGTTCTAAATCCAACAAGACTATTTCCAAAGTCGTAGCTCCTTTACTAACCGAGATACAAATTTTCAGTTTCCATATATATGCACCAAAAACCCAAAGTTTGGAAATCTATATCTCGACTTCTATCAGTACTAGCTTAAAAAATCCAACGGTTTTGTCTTAGTTTCAGCGTTCTGAATCCAACGAGACTATTCGCAAAGTCGTAGCTCCTTTATTAACCGAGATACAAATTTTCAGTTTCCATATATATGCACCAAAAACCCAAAGTTTGGAAATCTATATCTCGACTTCTGTCAGTAGTAGCTTTAAAAATCCAACGGTTTTGTCTTAGCTTCGTCGTTCTAAATCCAACAAGACTATTTCCAAAGTCGTAGCTCCTTTACTAACCGAGATACAAATTTTCAGTTTCCATATATATGCACCAAAAACCCAAAGTTTGGAAATCTATATCTCGACTTCTGTCAGTACTAGCTTTAAAAATCCAACGGTTTTATTTTAGTTTCGTCATTCTTAATCCAACGCGACTATTCCCAAAGTCGTAGCTCCTTTATTAACCGAGATACAAATTTTCAGTTTCCATATATATGCACCAAAAACCCAAAGTTTGGAAATCTATATCTCGACTTCTGTCAGTAGTAGCTTTAAAAATCCAACGGTTTTGTCTTAGTTTCAGCGTTCTGAATATAATGAGACTATTCCCAAAGTCGTAGCTCGTTTACTAACCGAGATACAAATTTTCAGTTTCCATATATATGCACCAAAAACCCAAAGTTTGGAAATCTATATCTCGACTTCTGTCAGTAGTAGCTTTAAAAATCCAACGGTTTTATTTTAGTTTCGTCATTCTAAATCCAACGCGACTATTCCCAAAGTCGTAGCTCCTTTATTAACCGAGATACAAATTTTCAGTTTCCATATATATGCACCAAAAACCCAAAGTTTGGAAATCTATATCTCGACTTCTGTCAGTAGTAGCTTTAAAAATCCAACGGTTTTGTCTTAGCTTCGTCGTTCTAAATCCAACAAGACTATTCCCAAAGTCGTAGCTCCTTTACTAACCGAGATACAAATTTTCAGTTTCCATATATATGCACCAAAAACCCAAAGTTTGGAAATCTATATCTCGACTTCTGTCAGTACTAGCTTAAAAAATCCAACGGTTTTGTCTTAGTTTCAGCGTTCTGAATCCAACGAGACTATTCCCAAAGTCGTAGCTCCTTTATTAACCGAGATACAAATTTTCAGTTTCCATATATGTGCACCAAAAACCCAAAGTTTGGAAATCTATATCTCGACTTCTGTCAGTAGTAGCTTTAAAAATCCAACGGTTTTGTCTTAGTTTCAGCGTTCTGAATCCAACGAGACTATTCGTAAAGTCGTAGCTCCTTTACTAACCGAGATACAAATTTTCAGTTTCCATATATATGCACCAAAAACCCAAAGTTTGGAAATCTATATCTCGACTTCTATCAGTACTAGCTTAAAAAATCCAACGGTTTTGTCTTAGTTTCAGCGTTCTGAATCCAACGAGACTATTTGCAAAGTCGTAGCTCCTTTATTAACCGAGATACAAATTTTCAGTTTCCATATATATGCACCAAAAACCCAAAGTTTGGAAATCTATATCTCGACTTCTGTCAGTAGTAGCTTTAAGAATCCAACGGTTTTGTCTTAGTTTCAGCGTTTTGAATCCAATGAGACTATTCCCAAAGTCGTAGCTCCTTTACTAACCGAGATACAAATTTTCAGTTTCCATATATATGCACCAAAAACCCAAAGTTTGGAAATCTATATCTCGACTTCTGTCAGTAGTAGCTTTAAAAATCCAACGGTTTTGTCTTAGTTTCAGCGTTCTGAATCCAACGAGACTATTCGCAAAGTCGTAGCTCCTTTATTAACCGAGATACAAATTTTCAGTTTCCATATATATGCACCAAAAACCTAAAGTTTGGAAATCTATATCTCGACTTCTGTCAGTAGTAGCTTTAAAAATCCAACGGTTTTGTCTTAGCTTCGTCGTTCTAAATCCAACAAGACTATTTCCAAAGTCGTAGCTCCTTTACTAACCGAGATACAAATTTTCAGTTTCCATATATATGCACCAAAAACCCAAAGTTTGGAAATCTATATCTCGACTTCTGTCAGTACTAGCTTAAAAAATCCAACGGTTTTGTCTTAGTTTCAGCGTTCTGAATCCAACGAGACTATTCGCAAAGTCGTAGCTCCTTTATTAACCGAGATACAAATTTTCAGTTTCCATATATATGCACCAAAAACCCAAAGTTTGGAAATCTATATCTCGACTTCTGTCAGTAGTAGCTTTAAAAATCCAACGGTTTTGTCTTAGCTTCGTCGTTCTAAATCCAACAAGACTATTTCCAAAGTCGTAGCTCCTTTACTAACCGAGATACAAATTTTCAGTTTCCATATATATGCACCAAAAACCCAAAGTTTGGAAATCTATATCTCGACTTCTGTCAGTACTAGCTTTAAAAATCCAACGGTTTTATTTTAGTTTCGTCGTTCTAAATCCAACGCGACTATTCCCAAAGTCGTAGCTCCCTTATTAACCGAGATACAAATTTTCAGTTTCCATATATGTGCACCAAAAACCCAAAGTTTGGAAATCTATATCTCGACTTCTGTCAGTAGTAGCTTTAAAAATCCAACGGTTTTGTCTTAGTTTCAGCGTTCTGAATATAATGAGACTATTCCCAAAGTCGTAGCTCGTTTACTAACCGAGATACAAATTTTCAGTTTCCATATATATGCACCAAAAACCCAAAGTTTGGAAATCTATATCTCGACTTCTGTCAGTAGTAGCTTTAAAAATCCAACGGTTTTATTTTAGTTTCGTCATTCTAAATCCAACGCGACTATTCCCAAAGTCGTAGCTCCTTTATTAACCGAGATACAAATTTTCAGTTTCCATATATGTGCACCAAAAACCCAAAGTTTGGAAATCTATATCTCGACTTCTGTCAGTAGTAGCTTTAAAAATCCAACGGTTTTGTCTTAGTTTCAGCGTTCTGAATATAATGAGACTATTCCCAAAGTCGTAGCTCGTTTACTAACCGAGATACAAATTTTCAGTTTCCATATATATGCACCAAAAACCCAAAGTTTGGAAATCTATATCTCGACTTGTGTCAGTACTAGCTTTAAAAATCCAACGGTTTTGTCTTAGTTTCAGCGTTCTGAATCCAACGAGACTATTCGTAAAGTCGTAGCTCCTTTATTAACCGAGATACAAATTTTCAGTTTCCATATATATGCACCAAAAACCCAAAGTTTGGAAATCTATATCTCGACTTCTGTCAGTAGTAGCTTTAAAAATCCAACGGTTATGTCTTAGTTTCAGCGTTCTGAATCCAACGAGACTATTCGTAAAGTCGTAGCTCCTTTATTAACCGAGATACAAATTTTCAGTTTCCATATATATGCACCAAAAACCCAAAGTTTGGAAATCTATATCTCGACTTCTGTCAGTAGTAGCTTTAAAAATCCAACGGTTTTGTCTTAGCTTCGTCGTTCTAAATCCAACAAGACTATTCCCAAAGTCGTAGCTCCTTTACTAACCGAGATACAAATTTTCAGTTTCCATATATATGCACCAAAAACCCAAAGTTTGGAAATCTATATCTCGACTTCTGTCAGTACTAGCTTAAAAAATCCAACGGTTTTGTCTTAGTTTCAGCGTTCTCAATCCAACGAGACTATTCCCAAAGTCGTAGCTCCTTTATTAACCGAGATACAAATTTTCAGTTTCCATATATATGCACCAAAAACCCAAAGTTTGGAAATCTATATCTCGACTTGTGTCAGTACTAGCTTTAAAAATCCAACGGTTTTGTCTTAGTTTCAGCGTTCTGAATCCAACGAGACTATTCGTAAAGTCGTAGCTCCTTTATTAACCGAGATACAAATTTTCAGTTTCCATATATATGCACCAAAAACCCAAAGTTTGGAAATCTATATCTCGACTTGTGTCAGTACTAGCTTTAAAAATCCAACGGTTTTGTCTTAGTTTCAGCGTTCTGAATCCAACGAGACTATTCGTAAAGTCGTAGCTCCTTTATTAACCGAGATACAAATTTTCAGTTTCCATATATATGCACCAAAAACCCAAAGTTTGGAAATCTATATCTCGACTTCTGTCAGTAGTAGCTTTAAAAATCCAACGGTTTTGTCTTAGTTTCAGCGTTTTGAATCCAATGAGACTATTCCCAAAGTCGTAGCTCCTTTACTAACCGAGATACAAATTTTCAGTTTCCATATATGTGCACCAAAAACCCAAAGTTTGGAAATCTATATCTCGACTTCTGTCAGTAGTAGCTTTAAGAATCCAACGGTTTTGTCTTAGCTTCGTCGTTCTAAATCCAACAAGACTATTCCCAAAGTCGTAGCTCCTTTACTAACCGAGATACAAATTTTCAGTTTCCATATATATGCACCAAAAACCCAAAGTTTGGAAATCTATATCTCGACTTCTGTCAGTAGTAGCTTTAAAAATCCAACGGTTTTGTCTTAGTTTTAGCGTTCTGAATCCAACGAGACTATTCGCAAAGTCGTAGCTCCTTTATTAACCGAGATACAAATTTTCAGTTTCCATTTATATGCACCAAAAACCCAAAGTTTGGAAATCTATATCACGACTTCTGTCAGTAGTAGCTTTAAGAATCCAACGGTTTTGTCTTAGTTTCAGCGTTTTGAATCCAATGAGACTATTCCCAAAGTCGTAGCTCCTTTACTAACCGAGATACAAATTTTCAGTTTCCATATATATGCACCAAAAACCCAAAGTTTGGAAATCTATATCTCGACTTCTGTCAGTAGTAGCTTTTAAAATCCAACGGTTTTGTCTTAGCTTCGTCGTTCTAAATCCAACAAGACTATTCCCAAAGTCGTAGCTCCTTTACTAACCGAGATACAAATTTTCAGTTTCCATATAAATGCACCAAAAACCCAAAGTTTGGAAATCTATATCTCGACTTCTGTCAGTAGTAGCTTTAAAAATCCAACGGTTTTGTCTTAGCTTCGTCGTTCTAAATCCAACAAGACTATTCCCAAAGTCGTAGCTCCTTTACTAACCGAGATACAAATTTTCAGTTTCCATATATATGCACCAAAAACCCAAAGTTTGGAAATCTATATCTCGACTTCTGTCAGTACTAGCTTAAAAAATCTAACGGTTTTGTCTTAGTTTCAGCGTTCTGAATCCAACGAGACTATTCGCAAAGTCGTAGCTCCTTTATTAACCGAGATACAAATTTTCAGTTTCCATATATATGCACCAAAAACCCAAAGTTTGGAAATCTATATCTCGACTTCTGTCAGTAGTAGCTTTAAAAATCCAACGGTTTTGTCTTAGTTTCAGCGTTCTGAATCCAACGAGACAATTCGCAAAGTCGTAGCTCCTTTACTAACCGAGATACAAATTTTCAGTTTCCATATATATGCACCAAAAACCCAAAGTTTGGAAATCTATATCTCGACTTCTGTCAGTAGTAGCTTTAAAAATCCAACGGTTTTGTCTTAGTTTCAGCGTTCTGAATCCAACGAGACAATTCGCAAAGTCGTAGCTCCTTTATTAACCGAGATACAAATTTTCAGTTTCCATATATATGCACCAAAAACCCAAAGTTTGGAAATCTATATCTCGACTTCTGTCAGTAGTAGCTTTAAAAATCCAACGGTTTTGTCTTAGCTTCGTCGTTCTAAATCCAACAAGACTATTTCCAAAGTCGTAGCTCCTTTACTAACCGAGATACAAATTTTCAGTTTCCATATATATGCACCAAAAACCCAAAGTTTGGAAATCTATATCTCGACTTCTGTCAGTACTAGCTTTAAAAATCCAACGGTTTTATTTTAGTTTCGTCGTTCTAAATCCAACGCGACTATTCCCAAAGTCGTAGCTCCCTTATTAACCGAGATACAAATTTTCAGTTTCCATATATGTGCACCAAAAACCCAAAGTTTGGAAATCTATATCTCGACTTCTGTCAGTAGTAGCTTTAAAAATCCAACGGTTTTGTCTTAGTTTCAGCGTTCTGAATATAATGAGACTATTCCCAAAGTCGTAGCTCGTTTACTAACCGAGATACAAATTTTCAGTTTCCATATATATGCACCAAAAACCCAAAGTTTGGAAATCTATATCTCGACTTCTGTCAGTAGTAGCTTTAAAAATCCAACGGTTTTATTTTAGTTTCGTCATTCTAAATCCAACGCGACTATTCCCAAAGTCGTAGCTCCTTTATTAACCGAGATACAAATTTTCAGTTTCCATATATGTGCACCAAAAACCCAAAGTTTGGAAATCTATATCTCGACTTCTGTCAGTAGTAGCTTTAAAAATCCAACGGTTTTGTCTTAGTTTCAGCGTTCTGAATATAATGAGACTATTCCCAAAGTCGTAGCTCGTTTACTAACCGAGATACAAATTTTCAGTTTCCATATATATGCACCAAAAACCCAAAGTTTGGAAATCTATATCTCGACTTGTGTCAGTACTAGCTTTAAAAATCCAACGGTTTTGTCTTAGTTTCAGCGTTCTGAATCCAACGAGACTATTCGTAAAGTCGTAGCTCCTTTATTAACCGAGATACAAATTTTCAGTTTCCATATATATGCACCAAAAACCCAAAGTTTGGAAATCTATATCTCGACTTCTGTCAGTAGTAGCTTTAAAAATCCAACGGTTATGTCTTAGTTTCAGCGTTCTGAATCCAACGAGACTATTCGTAAAGTCGTAGCTCCTTTATTAACCGAGATACAAATTTTCAGTTTCCATATATATGCACCAAAAACCCAAAGTTTGGAAATCTATATCTCGACTTCTGTCAGTAGTAGCTTTAAAAATCCAACGGTTTTGTCTTAGCTTCGTCGTTCTAAATCCAACAAGACTATTCCCAAAGTCGTAGCTCCTTTACTAACCGAGATACAAATTTTCAGTTTCCATATATATGCACCAAAAACCCAAAGTTTGGAAATCTATATCTCGACTTCTGTCAGTACTAGCTTAAAAAATCCAACGGTTTTGTCTTAGTTTCAGCGTTCTCAATCCAACGAGACTATTCCCAAAGTCGTAGCTCCTTTATTAACCGAGATACAAATTTTCAGTTTCCATATATATGCACCAAAAACCCAAAGTTTGGAAATCTATATCTCGACTTGTGTCAGTACTAGCTTTAAAAATCCAACGGTTTTGTCTTAGTTTCAGCGTTCTGAATCCAACGAGACTATTCGTAAAGTCGTAGCTCCTTTATTAACCGAGATACAAATTTTCAGTTTCCATATATATGCACCAAAAACCCAAAGTTTGGAAATCTATATCTCGACTTGTGTCAGTACTAGCTTTAAAAATCCAACGGTTTTGTCTTAGTTTCAGCGTTCTGAATCCAACGAGACTATTCGTAAAGTCGTAGCTCCTTTATTAACCGAGATACAAATTTTCAGTTTCCATATATATGCACCAAAAACCCAAAGTTTGGAAATCTATATCTCGACTTCTGTCAGTAGTAGCTTTAAAAATCCAACGGTTTTGTCTTAGTTTCAGCGTTTTGAATCCAATGAGACTATTCCCAAAGTCGTAGCTCCTTTACTAACCGAGATACAAATTTTCAGTTTCCATATATGTGCACCAAAAACCCAAAGTTTGGAAATCTATATCTCGACTTCTGTCAGTAGTAGCTTTAAGAATCCAACGGTTTTGTCTTAGCTTCGTCGTTCTAAATCCAACAAGACTATTCCCAAAGTCGTAGCTCCTTTACTAACCGAGATACAAATTTTCAGTTTCCATATATATGCACCAAAAACCCAAAGTTTGGAAATCTATATCTCGACTTCTGTCAGTAGTAGCTTTAAAAATCCAACGGTTTTGTCTTAGTTTTAGCGTTCTGAATCCAACGAGACTATTCGCAAAGTCGTAGCTCCTTTATTAACCGAGATACAAATTTTCAGTTTCCATTTATATGCACCAAAAACCCAAAGTTTGGAAATCTATATCACGACTTCTGTCAGTAGTAGCTTTAAGAATCCAACGGTTTTGTCTTAGTTTCAGCGTTTTGAATCCAATGAGACTATTCCCAAAGTCGTAGCTCCTTTACTAACCGAGATACAAATTTTCAGTTTCCATATATATGCACCAAAAACCCAAAGTTTGGAAATCTATATCTCGACTTCTGTCAGTAGTAGCTTTTAAAATCCAACGGTTTTGTCTTAGCTTCGTCGTTCTAAATCCAACAAGACTATTCCCAAAGTCGTAGCTCCTTTACTAACCGAGATACAAATTTTCAGTTTCCATATAAATGCACCAAAAACCCAAAGTTTGGAAATCTATATCTCGACTTCTGTCAGTAGTAGCTTTAAAAATCCAACGGTTTTGTCTTAGCTTCGTCGTTCTAAATCCAACAAGACTATTCCCAAAGTCGTAGCTCCTTTACTAACCGAGATACAAATTTTCAGTTTCCATATATATGCACCAAAAACCCAAAGTTTGGAAATCTATATCTCGACTTCTGTCAGTACTAGCTTAAAAAATCTAACGGTTTTGTCTTAGTTTCAGCGTTCTGAATCCAACGAGACTATTCGCAAAGTCGTAGCTCCTTTATTAACCGAGATACAAATTTTCAGTTTCCATATATATGCACCAAAAACCCAAAGTTTGGAAATCTATATCTCGACTTCTGTCAGTAGTAGCTTTAAAAATCCAACATTTTTGTCTTAGTTTCAGCGTTTTGAATCCAATGAGACTATTCCCAAAGTCGTAGCTCCTTTACTAACCGAGATACAAATTTTCAGTTTCCATATATGTGCACCAAAAACCCAAAGTTTGGAAATCTATATCTCGACTTCTGTCAGTAGTAGCTTTAAAAATCCAACGGTTTTGTCTTAGTTTTAGCGTTTTGAATCCAATGAGACTATTCCCAAAGTCGTAGCTCCTTTACTAACCGAGATACAAATTTTCAGTTTCCATATATATGCACCAAAAACCCAAAGTTTGGAAATCTATATCTCGACTTCTGTCAGTAGTAGCTTTAAAAATCCAACGGTTTTGTCTTAGTTTCAGCGTTCTGAATCCAACGAGACAATTCGCAAAGTCGTAGCTCCTTTATTAACCGAGATACAAATTTTCAGTTTCCATATATATGCACCAAAAACCCAAAGTTTGGAAATCTATATCTCGACTTCTGTCAGTAGTAGCTTTAAAAATCCAACGGTTTTGTCTTAGCTTTGTCGTTCTAAATCCAACAAGACTATTCCCAAAGTCGTAGCTCCTTTACTAACCGAGATACAAATTTTCAGTTTCCATATATATGCACCAAAAACCCAAAGTTTGGAAATCTATATCTCGACTTCTGTCAGTAGTAGCTTTAAAAATCCAACGGTTTTGTCTTAGTTTCAGCGTTCTGAATATAATGAGACTATTCCCAAAGTCGTAGCTCGTTTACTAACCGAGATACAAATTTTCAGTTTCCATATATATGCACCAAAAACCCAAAGTTTGGAAATCTATATCTCGACTTCTGTCAGTAGTAGCTTTAAAAATCCAACGGTTTTATTTTAGTTTCGTCATTCTAAATCCAACGCGACTATTCCCAAAGTCGTAGCTCCTTTATTAACCGAGATACAAATTTTCAGTTTCCATATATATGCACCAAAAACCCAAAGTTTGGAAATCTATATCTCGACTTCTGTCAGTAGTAGCTTTAAAAATCCAACGGTTTTGTCTTAGCTTTGTCGTTCTAAATCCAACAAGACTATTCCCAAAGTCGTAGCTCCTTTACTAACCGAGATACAAATTTTCAGTTTCCATATATATGCACCAAAAACCCAAAGTTTGGAAATCTATATCTCGACTTCTATCAGTACTAGCTTAAAAAATCCAACGGTTTTGTCTTAGTTTCAGCGTTCTGAATCCAACGAGACTATTCGCAAAGTCGTAGCTCCTTTATTAACCGAGATACAAATTTTCAGTTTCCATATATATGCACCAAAAACCCAAAGTTTGGAAATCTATATCTCGACTTCTGTCAGTAGTAGCTTTAAAAATCCAACGGTTTTATCTTAGCTTCGTCGTTCTAAATCCAACAAGACTATTTCCAAAGTCGTAGCTCCTTTACTAACCGAGATACAAATTTTCAGTTTCCATATATATGCACCAAAAACCCAAAGTTTGGAAATCTATATCTCGACTTCTGTCAGTACTAGCTTTAAAAATCCAACGGTTTTATTTTAGTTTCGTCATTCTAAATCCAACGCGACTATTCCCAAAGTCGTAGCTCCTTTATTAACCGAGATACAAATTTTCAGTTTCCATATATATGCACCAAAAACCCAAAGTTTGGAAATCTATATCTCGACTTCTGTCAGTAGTAGCTTTAAAAATCCAACGGTTTTACTTTAGTTTCCTCGTTCTAAATCCAACGCGACTATTCCCAAAGTCGTAGCTCCCTTATTAACCGAGATACAAATTTTCAGTTTCCATATATGTGCACCAAAAACCCAAAGTTTGGAAATCTATATCTCGACTTCTGTCAGTAGTAGCTTTAAAAATCCAACGGTTTTGTCTTAGTTTCAGCGTTCTGAATATAATGAGACTATTCCCAAAGTCGTAGCTCGTTTACTAACCGAGATACAAATTTTCAGTTTCCATATATATGCACCAAAAACCCAAAGTTTGGAAATCTATATCTCGACTTCTGTCAGTAGTAGCTTTAAAAATCCAACGGTTTTATTTTAGTTTCGTCATTCTAAATCCAACGCGACTATTCCCAAAGTCTTAGCTCCTTTATTAACCGAGATACAAATTTTCAGTTTCCATATATATGCACCAAAAACCCAAAGTTTGGAAATCTATATCTCGACTTCTGTCAGTACTAGCTTAAAAAATCCAACGGTTTTGTCTTAGTTTCAGCGTTCTGAATCCAACGAGACTATTCCCAAAGTCGTAGCTCCTTTATTAACCGAGATACAAATTTTCAGTTTCCATATATGTGCACCAAAAACCCAAAGTTTGGAAATCTCTATCTCGACTTCTGTCAGTAGTAGCTTTAAAAATCCAACGGTTTTGTCTTAGTTTCAGCGTTCTGAATCCAACGAGACTATTCGTAAAGTCTTAGCTCCTTTATTAACCGAGATACAAATTTTCAGTTTCCATATATATGCACCAAAAACCCAAAGTTTGGAAATCTATATCTCGACTTCTGTCAGTAGTAGCTTTAAAAATCCAACGGTTTTATTTTAGTTTCGTCATTCTAAATCCAACGCGACTATTCCCAAAGTCTTAGCTCCTTTATTAACCGAGATACAAATTTTCAGTTTCCATATATATGCACCAAAAACCCAAAGTTTGGAAATCTATATCTCGACTTCTGTCAGTAGTAGCTTTAAAAATCCAACATTTTTGTCTTAGTTTCAGCGTTTTGAATCCAATGAGACTATTCCCAAAGTCGTAGCTCCTTTACTAACCGAGATACAAATTTTCAGTTTCCATATATGTGCACCAAAAACCCAAAGTTTGGAAATCTATATCTCGACTTCTGTCAGTAGTAGCTTTAAAAATCCAACGGTTTTGTCTTAGCTTCGTCGTTCTAAATCCAACAAGACTATTCCCAAAGTCGTAGCTCCTTTACTAACCGAGATACAAATTTTCAGTTTCCATATATATGCACCAAAAACCCAAAGTTTGGAAATCTATATCTCGACTTCTGTCAGTACTAGCTTAAAAAATCCAACGGTTTTGTCTTAGTTTCAGCGTTCTGAATCCAACGAGACTATTCGTAAAGTCGTAGCTCCTTTACTAACCGAGATACAAATTTTCAGTTTCCATATATATGCACCAAAAACCCAAAGTTTGGAAATCTATATCTCGACTTCTGTCAGTACTAGCTTTAAAAATCCAACGGTTTTGTCTTAGTTTCAGCGTTCTGAATCCAACGAGACTATTCGTAAAGTCGTAGCTCCTTTATTAACCGAGATACAAATTTTCAGTTTCCATATATATGCACCAAAAACCCAAAGTTTGGAAATCTATATCTCGACTTCTGTCAGTAGTAGCTTTAAAAATCCAACGGTTTTGTCTTAGTTTCAGCGTTCTGAATCCAACGAGACAATTCGCAAAGTCGTAGCTCCTTTATTAACCGAGATACAAATTTTCAGTTTCCATATATATGCACCAAAAACCCAAAGTTTGGAAATCTATATCTCGACTTCTGTCAGTAGTAGCTTTAAAAATCCAACGGTTTTGTCTTAGCTTTGTCGTTCTAAATCCAACAAGACTATTCCCAAAGTCGTAGCTCCTTTACTAACCGAGATACAAATTTTCAGTTTCCATATATATGCACCAAAAACCCAAAGTTTGGAAATCTATATCTCGACTTCTATCAGTACTAGCTTAAAAAATCCAACGGTTTTGTCTTAGTTTCAGCGTTCTGAATCCAACGAGACTATTCGCAAAGTCGTAGCTCCTTTATTAACCGAGATACAAATTTTCAGTTTCCATATATATGCACCAAAAACCCAAAGTTTGGAAATCTATATCTCGACTTCTGTCAGTAGTAGCTTTAAGAATCCAACGGTTTTGTCTTAGTTTCAGCGTTTTGAATCAAATGAGACTATTCGCAAAGTCGTAGCTCCTTTATTAACCGAGATACAAATTTTCAGTTTACATATATATGCACCAAAAACCTAAAGTTTGGAAATCTATATCTCGACTTCTGTCAGTAGTAGCTTTAAAAATCCAACGGTTTTGTCTTAGCTTCGTCGTTCTAAATCCAACAAGACTATTTCCAAAGTCGTAGCTCCTTTACTAACCGAGATACAAATTTTCAGTTTCCATATATATGCACCAAAAACCCAAAGTTTGGAAATCTATATCTCGACTTCTATCAGTACTAGCTTAAAAAATCCAACGGTTTTGTCTTAGTTTCAGCGTTCTGAATCCAACGAGACTATTCGCAAAGTCGTAGCTCCTTTATTAACCAAGATACAAATTTTCAGTTTCCATATATATGCACCAAAAACCCAAAGTTTGGAAATCTATATCTCGACTTCTGTCAGTAGTAGCTTTAAAAATCCAACGGTTTTGTCTTAGCTTCGTCGTTCTAAATCCAACAAGACTATTTCCAAAGTCGTAGCTCCTTTACTAACCGAGATACAAATTTTCAGTTTCCATATATATGCACCAAAAACCCAAAGTTTGGAAATCTATATCTCGACTTCTGTCAGTACTAGCTTTAAAAATCCAACGGTTTTATTTTAGTTTCGTCATTCTAAATCCAACGCGACTATTCCCAAAGTCGTAGCTCCTTTATTAACCGAGATACAAATTTTCAGTTTCCATATAAAAAGAGAAAAAATGCTTTCCTGAAAAGCATTACTCAGAATTTACACCTTTTAACCAGGGAGTACCTCAAGGCTCTATAGTATCTCCGTTACTTTTCTCTATTTACGTGGCTGATATGTACAAAGTAATAAAACACGCCACTTTGCAACAATATGCCGATGATTCCCAAGTTTATATTCCAATTCACCTTAATAATATAAATCTATTCTATCAAAATTTTAATAGTGATTTAATTAGTCTACATAAATACGCAGAAAATCATAATCTTAAGCTTAATGCCACAAAATCTAAAATTCTTATTATGTGCTCCAACTTTAATATAAGGCAAAGGCTCGAACACAACTTATCCTTAAATCCTATATCTATTGATAATACTTCAATTCCTGTTGTTTCCGAGGCAAAAAATTTAGGCATTATATTTGACAGCTCTCTCTCTTTTGAATTACACATAAAAAATAAAACGAAAACTGCTTATTTACGTTTAAAAAAACTTTTTAAGTTTAAGCGAAATTTATCGGCAAAACAAAAGTACTTATTGTGCGATAGTCTTATTTTGTCATTGTTTGATTATGGTGACGTAGTCTATGGAAATTCTTTATCTTCACAAAATAAAAAAATTATACAAAAAGTCCAAAATTCCTGTATGAGATTCTCTTATAGTATCCCCTACAGAAACCATATATCGCCTTATCTCAATAATAATAAAATATTAAATATGAACAATAGAAGAAAGCTACATATGTATAATTTTGTATATCGCATAGTAAATAATAATCAACCATTTAATTTAAGAAGTCAGTTTCAAGAATTCGAACATGCGCATGCCACACGAAATAACGTTTTTATCGTACCATTGCATAGAAGCGCAGCATTTCAACGTTCTTTTAAGTATGTAGCTGTTCAAATGTGGAATGGCTTAAACAATGACATAAAGCAAATGCCCTTGGGAGCTTTCTCTGGTCAAATAAAATCTAAACTACTTATGGAACAAATAATTGGCAATTAATTCAAGTAGGGTGATATATAAAATGTGATAATGCGTATAATAACATAATACAAGAAATAGTAACATGTAACAGAAGATATACATGTGTATATAATATGCTAATTTTCAGTGGAATGTTCGGAGATTATATTTTAAAATCCCGTTTTTAGTTTTATTTTTTCTTTTTCCGCAACATACATACGTATATTTTTTAATAGCCTAGGCCGATGCACGCATCTTGGGGTTATTTTTTTGGGGTCTTTTTTCGCCTCGTCTGTCCTCTCTCCTTGCGCTCGTCCGTTGTCGCACTGCCGCTGCCTGTCTTAAAATCTTAGGTTAATTAATTCTATATCTTACTTTGCATTCCTATATAAAAACGTTATTTTTATTTTTGTAAAATTGTTTTTGTAAATTGTAAAGGGCTTTTTCATCCCTTCTTTGCTTGTGCTAACAAGGGAAAACGGTTTTATAATCGAGAGAATAGTCCTATTTGTCAATGTAATTTTTTTTCTTTGTAATTTTTATTGACCTATAAAACTGTACATTTTGACAAATAAACCATTTTTGATTTGATTTGATTTGATTTGATATATATGCACCAAAAACCCAAAGTTTGGAAATCTATATCTCGACTTCTGTCAGTAGTAGCTTTAAAAATCCAACGGTTTTACTTTAGTTTCGTCGTTCTAAATCCAACGCGACTATTCCCAAAGTCGTAGCTCCCTTATTAACCGAGATACAAATTTTCAGTTTCCATATATGTGCACCAAAAACCCAAAGTTTGGAAATCTATATCTCGACTTCTGTCAGTAGTAGCTTTAAAAATCCAACGGTTTTGTCTTAGTTTCAGCGTTCTGAATATAATGAGACTATTCCCAAAGTCGTAGCTCGTTTACTAACCGAGATACAAATTTTCAGTTTCCATATATATGCACCAAAAACCCAAAGTTTGGAAATCTATATCTCGACTTCTGTCAGTAGTAGCTTTAAAAATCCAACGGTTTTATTTTAGTTTCGTCATTCTAAATCCAACGCGACTATTCCCAAAGTCGTAGCTCCTTTATTAACCGAGATACAAATTTTCAGTTTCCATATATATGCACCAAAAACCCAAAGTTTGGAAATCTATATCTCGACTTCTGTCAGTAGTAGCTTTAAATATCCAACGGTTTTGTCTTAGCTTCGTCGTTCTAAATCCAACAAGACTATTCCCAAAGTCGTAGCTCCTTTACTAACCGAGATACAAATTTTCAGTTTCCATATATATGCACCAAAAACCCAAAGTTTGGAAATCTATATCTCGACTTCTGTCAGTACTAGCTTAAAAAATCCAACGGTTTTGTCTTAGTTTCAGCGTTCTGAATCCAACGAGACTATTCCCAAAGTCGTAGCTCCTTTATTAACCGAGATACAAATTTTCAGTTTCCATATATGTGCACCAAAAACCCAAAGTTTGGAAATCTCTATCTCGACTTCTGTCAGTAGTAGCTTTAAAAATCCAACGGTTTTGTCTTAGTTTCAGCGTTCTGAATCCAACGAGACTATTCGTAAAGTCGTAGCTCCTTTACTAACCGAGATACAAATTTTCAGTTTCCATATATATGCACCAAAAACCCAAAGTTTGGAAATCTATATCTCGACTTCTGTCAGTACTAGCTTTAAAAATCCAACGGTTTTGTCTTAGTTTCAGCGTTCTGAATCCAACGAGACTATTCGTAAAGTCGTAGCTCCTTTATTAACCGAGATACAAATTTTCAGTTTCCATATATATGCACCAAAAACCCAAAGTTTGGAAATCTATATCTCGACTTCTGTCAGTAGTAGCTTTAAAAATCCAACGGTTATGTCTTAGTTTCAGCGTTCTGAATCCAACGAGACTATTCGTAAAGTCGTAGCTCCTTTATTAACCGAGATACAAATTTTCAGTTTCCATATATATGCACCAAAAACCCAAAGTTTGGAAATCTATATCTCGACTTCTGTCAGTACTAGCTTTAAAAATCCAACGGTTTTATTTTAGTTTCGTCATTCTAAATCCAACGCGACTATTCCCAAAGTCGTAGCTCCTTTATTAACCGAGATACAAATTTTCAGTTTCCATATATATGCACCAAAAACCCAAAGTTTGGAAATCTATATCTCGACTTCTGTCAGTACTAGTTTTAAAAATCCAACGGTTTTGTCTTAGTTTCAGCGTTCTAAATATAATGAGACTATTCCCAAAGTCGTAGCTCGTTTACTAACCGAGATACAAATTTTCAGTTTCCATATATATGCACCAAAAACCCAAAGTTTGGAAATCTATATCTCGACTTCTGTCAGTAGTAGCTTTAAAAATCCAACGGTTTTATTTTAGTTTCGTCATTCTAAATCCAACGCGACTATTCCCAAAGTCGTAGCTCCTTTATTAACCGAGATACAAATTTTCAGTTTCCATATATATGCACCAAAAACCCAAAGTTTGGAAATCTATATCTCGACTTCTGTCAGTACTAGTTTTAAAAATCCAACGGTTTTGTCTTAGTTTCAGCGTTTTAAATATAATGAGACTATTCCCAAAGTCGTAGCTCCTTTATTAACCGAGATACAAATTTTCAGTTTCCATATATATGCACCAAAAACCCAAAGTTTGGAAATCTATATCTCGACTTCTGTCAGTAGTAGCTTTAAAAATCCAACGGTTTTGTCTTAGTTTCAGCGTTTTGAATCCAATGAGACTATTCCCAAAGTCGTAGCTCCTTTACTAACCGAGATACAAATTTTCAGTTTCCATATATATGCACCAAAAACCCAAAGTTTGGAAATCTATATCTCGACTTCTATTAGTACTAGCTTAAAAAATCCAACGGTTTTGTCTTAGTTTCAGCGTTCTGAATCCAACGAGACTATTCGCAAAGTCGTAGCTCCTTTATTAACCGAGATACAAATTTTCAGTTTCCATATATATGCACCAAAAACCCAAAGTTTGGAAATCTATATCTCGACTTCTGTCAGTAGTAGCTTTAAGAATCCAACGGTTTTGTCTTAGTTTCAGCGTTTTGAATCCAATGAGACTATTCCCAAAGTCGTAGCTCCTTTACTAACCGAGATACAAATTTTCAGTTTCCATATATATGCACCAAAAACCCAAAGTTTGGAAATCTATATCTCGACTTCTGTCAGTAGTAGCTTTAAAAATCCAACGGTTTTGTCTTAGTTTCAGCGTTCTGAATCCAACGAGACTATTCGCAAAGTCGTAGCTTCTTTATTAACCGAGATACAAATTTTCAGTTTCCATATATATGCACCAAAAACCTAAAGTTTGGAAATCTATATCTCGACTTCTGTCAGTAGTAGCTTTAAAAATCCAACGGTTTTGTCTTAGCTTCGTCGTTCTAAATCCAACAAGACTATTTCCAAAGTCGTAGCTCCTTTACTAACCGAGATACAAATTTTCAGTTTCCATATATATGCACCAAAAACCCAAAGTTTGGAAATCTATATCTCGACTTCTGTCAGTACTAGCTTAAAAAATCCAACGGTTTTGTCTTAGTTTCAGCGTTCTGAATCCAACGAGACTATTCGCAAAGTCGTAGCTCCTTTATTAACCGAGATACAAATTTTCAGTTTCCATATATATGCACCAAAAACCCAAAGTTTGGAAATCTATATCTCGACTTCTGTCAGTAGTAGCTTTAAAAATCCAACGGTTTTGTCTTAGCTTCGTCGTTCTAAATCCAACAAGACTATTTCCAAAGTCGTAGCTCCTTTACTAACCGAGATACAAATTTTCAGTTTCCATATATATGCACCAAAAACCCAAAGTTTGGAAATCTATATCTCGACTTCTGTCAGTACTAGCTTTAAAAATCCAACGGTTTTATTTTAGTTTCGTCATTCTAAATCCAACGCGACTATTCCCAAAGTCGTAGCTCCTTTATTAACCGAGATACAAATTTTCAGTTTCCATATATATGCACCAAAAACCCAAAGTTTGGAAATCTATATCTCGACTTCTGTCAGTAGTAGCTTTAAAAATCCAACGGTTTTACTTTAGTTTCGTCGTTCTAAATCCAACGCGACTATTCCCAAAGTCGTAGCTCCCTTATTAACCGAGATACAAATTTTCAGTTTCCATATATGTGCACCAAAAACCCAAAGTTTGGAAATCTATATCTCGACTTCTGTCAGTAGTAGCTTTAAAAATCCAACGGTTTTGTCTTAGTTTCAGCGTTCTGAATATAATGAGACTATTCCCAAAGTCGTAGCTCGTTTACTAACCGAGATACAAATTTTCAGTTTCCATATATATGCACCAAAAACCCAAAGTTTGGAAATCTATATCTCGACTTCTGTCAGTAGTAGCTTTAAAAATCCAACGGTTTTATTTTAGTTTCGTCATTCTAAATCCAACGCGACTATTCCCAAAGTCGTAGCTCCTTTATTAACCGAGATACAAATTTTCAGTTTCCATATATATGCACCAAAAACCCAAAGTTTGGAAATCTATATCTCGACTTCTGTCAGTAGTAGCTTTAAAAATCCAACGGTTTTGTCTTAGCTTCGTCGTTCTAAATCCAACAAGACTATTCCCAAAGTCGTAGCTCCTTTACTAACCGAGATACAAATTTTCAGTTTCCATATATATGCACCAAAAACCCAAAGTTTGGAAATCTATATCTCGACTTCTGTCAGTACTAGCTTAAAAAATCCAACGGTTTTGTCTTAGTTTCAGCGTTCTGAATCCAACGAGACTATTCCCAAAGTCGTAGCTCCTTTATTAACCGAGATACAAATTTTCAGTTTCCATATTTGTGCACCAAAAACCCAAAGTTTGGAAATCTATATCTCGACTTCTGTCAGTAGTAGCTTTAAAAATCCAACGGTTTTGTCTTAGTTTCAGCGTTCTGAATCCAACGAGACTATTCGTAAAGTCGTAGCTCCTTTACTAACCGAGATACAAATTTTCAGTTTCCATATATATGCACCAAAAACCCAAAGTTTGGAAATCTATATCTCGACTTCTGTCAGTACTAGCTTTAAAAATCCAACGGTTTTGTCTTAGTTTCAGCGTTCTGAATCCAACGAGACTATTCGTAAAGTCGTAGCTCCTTTATTAACCGAGATACAAATTTTCAGTTTCCATATATATGCACCAAAAACCCAAAGTTTGGAAATCTATATCTCGACTTCTGTCAGTAGTAGCTTTAAAAATCCAACGGTTATGTCTTAGTTTCAGCGTTCTGAATCCAACGAGACTATTCGTAAAGTCGTAGCTCCTTTATTAACCGAGATACAAATTTTCAGTTTCCATATATATGCACCAAAAACCCAAAGTTTGGAAATCTATATCTCGACTTCTGTCAGTACTAGCTTTAAAAATCCAACGGTTTTATTTTAGCTTCGTCATTCTAAATCCAACGCGACTATTCCCAAAGTCGTAGCTCCTTTATTAACCGAGATACAAATTTTCAGTTTCCATATATATGCACCAAAAACCCAAAGTTTGGAAATCTATATCTCGACTTCTGTCAGTACTAGTTTTAAAAATCCAACGGTTTTGTCTTAGTTTCAGCGTTCTAAATATAATGAGACTATTCCCAAAGTCGTAGCTCGTTTACTAACCGAGATACAAATTTTCAGTTTCCATATATATGCACCAAAAACCCAAAGTTTGGAAATCTATATCTCGACTTCTGTCAGTAGTAGCTTTAAAAATCCAACGGTTTTATTTTAGTTTCGTCATTCTAAATCCAACGCGACTATTCCCAAAGTCGTAGCTCCTTTATTAACCGAGATACAAATTTTCAGTTTCCATATATATGCACCAAAAACCCAAAGTTTGGAAATCTATATCTCGACTTCTGTCAGTAGTAGCTTTAAAAATCCAACGGTTTTGTCTTAGCTTCGTCGTTCTAAATCCAACAAGACTATTCCCAAAGTCGTAGCTCCTTTACTAACCGAGATACAAATTTTCAGTTTCCATATATATGCACCAAAAACCCAAAGTTTGGAAATCTATATCTCGACTTCTGTCAGTACTAGCTTAAAAAATCCAACGGTTTTGTCTTAGTTTCAGCGTTCTGAATCCAACGAGACTACTCCCAAAGTCGTAGCTCCTTTATTAACCGAGATACAAATTTTCAGTTTCCATATATGTGCACCAAAAACCCAAAGTTTGGAAATCTCTATCTCGACTTCTGTCAGTAGTAGCTTTAAAAATCCAACGGTTTTATTTTAGTTTCGTCATTCTAAATCCAACGCGACTATTCCCAAAGTCGTAGCTCCTTTATTAACCGAGATACAAATTTTCAGTTTCCATATATATGCACCAAAAACCCAAAGTTTGGAAATCTATATCTCGACTTCTGTCAGTAGTAGCTTTAAAAATCCAACGGTTTTGTCTTAGCTTCGTCGTTCTAAATCCAACAAGACTATTCCCAAAGTCGTAGCTCCTTTACTAACCGAGATACAAATTTTCAGTTTCCATATATATGCACCAAAAACCCAAAGTTTGGAAATCTATATCTCGACTTCTGTCAGTACTAGCTTAAAAAATCCAACGGTTTTGTCTTAGTTTCAGCGTTCTGAATCCAACGAGACTATTCCCAAAGTCGTAGCTCCTTTATTAACCGAGATACAAATTTTCAGTTTCCATATATGTGCACCAAAAACCCAAAGTTTGGAAATCTATATCTCGACTTCTGTCAGTAGTAGCTTTAAAAATCCAACGGTTTTGTCTTAGTTTCAGCGTTCTGAATCCAACGAGACTATTCGTAAAGTCGTAGCTCCTTTACTAACCGAGATACAAATTTTCAGTTTCCATATATATGCACCAAAAACCCAAAGTTTGGAAATCTATATCTCGACTTCTGTCAGTACTAGCTTTAAAAATCCAACGGTTTTGTCTTAGTTTCAGCGTTCTGAATCCAACGAGACTATTCGTAAAGTCGTAGCTTCTTTATTAACCGAGATACAAATTTTCAGTTTCCATATATATGCACCAAAAACCCAAAGTTTGGAAATCTATATCTCGACTTCTGTCAGTAGTAGCTTTAAAAATCCAACGGTTATGTCTTAGTTTCAGCGTTCTGAATCCAACGAGACTATTCGTAAAGTCGTAGCTCCTTTATTAACCGAGATACAAATTTTCAGTTTCCATATATATGCACCAAAAACCCAAAGTTTGGAAATCTATATCTCGACTTCTGTCAGTAGTAGCTTTAAAAATCCAACGGTTTTGTCTTAGCTTCGTCGTTCTAAATCCAACAAGACTATTCCCAAAGTCGTAGCTCCTTTACTAACCGAGATACAAATTTTCAGTTTCCATATATATGCACCAAAAACCCAAAGTTTGGAAATCTATATCTCGACTTCTGTCAGTACTAGCTTAAAAAATCCAACGGTTTTGTCTTAGTTTCAGCGTTCTCAATCCAACGAGACTATTCCCAAAGTCGTAGCTCCTTTATTAACCGAGATACAAATTTTCAGTTTCCATATATGTGCACCAAAAACCCAAAGTTTGGAAATCTATATCTCGACTTCTGTCAGTAGTAGCTTTAAAAATCCAACGGTTTTGTCTTAGTTTCAGCGTTTTGAATCCAATGAGACTATTCCCAAAGTCGTAGCTCCTTTACTAACCGAGATACAAATTTTCAGTTTCCATATATGTGCACCAAAAACCCAAAGTTTGGAAATCTATATCTCGACTTCTGTCAGTAGTAGCTTTAAAAATCCAACGGTTTTGTCTTAGTTTCAGCGTTCTGAATCCAACGAGACTATTCGCAAAATCGTAGCTCCTTTATTAACCGAGATACAAATTTTCAGTTTCCATTTATATGCACCAAAAACCCAAAGTTTGGAAATCTATATCACGACTTCTGTCAGTAGTAGCTTTAAGAATCCAACGGTTTTGTCTTAGTTTCAGCGTTTTGAATCCAATGAGACTATTCCCAAAGTCGTAGCTCCTTTACTAACCGAGATACAAATTTTCAGTTTCCATATATATGCACCAAAAACCCAAAGTTTGGAAATCTATATCTCGACTTCTGTCAGTAGTAGCTTTTAAAATCCAACGGTTTTGTCTTAGCTTCGTCGTTCTAAATCCAACAAGACTATTCCCAAAGTCGTAGCTCCTTTACTAACCGAGATACAAATTTTCAGTTTCCATATAAATGCACCAAAAACCCAAAGTTTGGAAATCTATATCTCGACTTCTGTCAGTAGTAGCTTTAAAAATCCAACGGTTTTGTCTTAGCTTCGTCGTTCTAAATCCAACAAGACTATTCCCAAAGTCGTAGCTCCTTTACTAACCGAGATACAAATTTTCAGTTTCCATATATATGCACCAAAAACCCAAAGTTTGGAAATCTATATCTCGACTTCTGTCAGTACTAGCTTAAAAAATCTAACGGTTTTGTCTTAGTTTCAGCGTTCTGAATCCAACAAGACTATTCCCAAAGTCGTAGCTCCTTTACTAACCGAGATACAAATTTTCAGTTTCCATATATGTGCACCAAAAACCCAAAGTTTGGAAATCTATATCTCGACTTCTGTCAGTAGTAGCT
The DNA here is from genome assembly GCF_022605725.1 of Anthonomus grandis grandis. Classification (NCBI taxonomy): domain Eukaryota; kingdom Metazoa; phylum Arthropoda; class Insecta; order Coleoptera; family Curculionidae; genus Anthonomus; species Anthonomus grandis. Next base: position 69,076 of record NW_026088480.1, read on the forward strand.
TTAAAAATCCAACGGTTTTGTCTTAGTTTCAGCGTTCTGAATCCAACGAGACAATTCGCAAAGTCGTAGCTCCTTTATTAACCGAGATACAAATTTTCAGTTTCCATATATATGCACCAAAAACCCAAAGTTTGGAAATCTATATCTCGACTTCTGTCAGTAGTAGCTTTAAAAATCCAACGGTTTTGTCTTAGCTTTGTCGTTCTAAATCCAACAAGACTATTCCCAAAGTCGTAGCTCCTTTACTAACCGAGATACAAATTTTCAGTTTCCATATATATGCACCAAAAACCCAAAGTTTGGAAATCTATATCTCGACTTCTATCAGTACTAGCTTAAAAAATCCAACGGTTTTGTCTTAGTTTCAGCGTTCTGAATCCAACGAGACTATTCGTAAAGTCGTAGCTCCTTTATTAACCGAGATACAAATTTTCAGTTTCCATATATATGCACCAAAAACCCAAAGTTTGGAAATCTATATCTCGACTTCTGTCAGTAGTAGCTTTAAAAATCCAACGGTTATGTCTTAGTTTCAGCGTTCTGAATCCAACGAGACTATTCGTAAAGTCGTAGCTCCTTTATTAACCGAGATACAAATTTTCAGTTTCCATATATATGCACCAAAAACCCAAAGTTTGGAAATCTATATCTCGACTTCTGTCAGTACTAGCTTTAAAAATCCAACGGTTTTATTTTAGCTTCGTCATTCTAAATCCAACGCGACTATTCCCAAAGTCGTAGCTCCTTTATTAACCGAGATACAAATTTTCAGTTTCCATATATATGCACCAAAAACCCAAAGTTTGGAAATCTATATCTCGACTTCTGTCAGTACTAGTTTTAAAAATCCAACGGTTTTGTCTTAGTTTCAGCGTTCTAAATATAATGAGACTATTCCCAAAGTCGTAGCTCGTTTACTAACCGAGATACAAATTTTCAGTTTCCATATATATGCACCAAAAACCCAAAGTTTGGAAATCTATATCTCGACTTCTGTCAGTAGTAGCTTTAAAAATCCAACGGTTTTATTTTAGTTTCGTCATTCTAAATCCAACGCGACTATTCCCAAAGTCGTAGCTCCTTTATTAACCGAGATACAAATTTTCAGTTTCCATATATATGCACCAAAAACCCAAAGTTTGGAAATCTATATCTCGACTTCTGTCAGTAGTAGCTTTAAAAATCCAACGGTTTTGTCTTAGCTTCGTCGTTCTAAATCCAACAAGACTATTCCCAAAGTCGTAGCTCCTTTACTAACCGAGATACAAATTTTCAGTTTCCATATATATGCACCAAAAACCCAAAGTTTGGAAATCTATATCTCGACTTCTGTCAGTACTAGCTTAAAAAATCCAACGGTTTTGTCTTAGTTTCAGCGTTCTGAATCCAACGAGACTATTCCCAAAGTCGTAGCTCCTTTATTAACCGAGATACAAATTTTCAGTTTCCATATATGTGCACCAAAAACCCAAAGTTTGGAAATCTCTATCTCGACTTCTGTCAGTAGTAGCTTTAAAAATCCAACGGTTTTATTTTAGTTTCGTCATTCTAAATCCAACGCGACTATTCCCAAAGTCGTAGCTCCTTTATTAACCGAGATACAAATTTTCAGTTTCCATATATATGCACCAAAAACCCAAAGTTTGGAAATCTATATCTCGACTTCTGTCAGTAGTAGCTTTAAAAATCCAACGGTTTTGTCTTAGCTTCGTCGTTCTAAATCCAACAAGACTATTCCCAAAGTCGTAGCTCCTTTACTAACCGAGATACAAATTTTCAGTTTCCATATATATGCACCAAAAACCCAAAGTTTGGAAATCTATATCTCGACTTCTGTCAGTACTAGCTTAAAAAATCCAACGGTTTTGTCTTAGTTTCAGCGTTCTGAATCCAACGAGACTATTCCCAAAGTCGTAGCTCCTTTATTAACCGAGATACAAATTTTCAGTTTCCATATATGTGCACCAAAAACCCAAAGTTTGGAAATCTATATCTCGACTTCTGTCAGTAGTAGCTTTAAAAATCCAACGGTTTTGTCTTAGTTTCAGCGTTCTGAATCCAACGAGACTATTCGTAAAGTCGTAGCTCCTTTACTAACCGAGATACAAATTTTCAGTTTCCATATATATGCACCAAAAACCCAAAGTTTGGAAATCTATATCTCGACTTCTGTCAGTACTAGCTTTAAAAATCCAACGGTTTTGTCTTAGTTTCAGCGTTCTGAATCCAACGAGACTATTCGTAAAGTCGTAGCTTCTTTATTAACCGAGATACAAATTTTCAGTTTCCATATATATGCACCAAAAACCCAAAGTTTGGAAATCTATATCTCGACTTCTGTCAGTAGTAGCTTTAAAAATCCAACGGTTATGTCTTAGTTTCAGCGTTCTGAATCCAACGAGACTATTCGTAAAGTCGTAGCTCCTTTATTAACCGAGATACAAATTTTCAGTTTCCATATATATGCACCAAAAACCCAAAGTTTGGAAATCTATATCTCGACTTCTGTCAGTAGTAGCTTTAAAAATCCAACGGTTTTGTCTTAGCTTCGTCGTTCTAAATCCAACAAGACTATTCCCAAAGTCGTAGCTCCTTTACTAACCGAGATACAAATTTTCAGTTTCCATATATATGCACCAAAAACCCAAAGTTTGGAAATCTATATCTCGACTTCTGTCAGTACTAGCTTAAAAAATCCAACGGTTTTGTCTTAGTTTCAGCGTTCTCAATCCAACGAGACTATTCCCAAAGTCGTAGCTCCTTTATTAACCGAGATACAAATTTTCAGTTTCCATATATGTGCACCAAAAACCCAAAGTTTGGAAATCTATATCTCGACTTCTGTCAGTAGTAGCTTTAAAAATCCAACGGTTTTGTCTTAGTTTCAGCGTTTTGAATCCAATGAGACTATTCCCAAAGTCGTAGCTCCTTTACTAACCGAGATACAAATTTTCAGTTTCCATATATGTGCACCAAAAACCCAAAGTTTGGAAATCTATATCTCGACTTCTGTCAGTAGTAGCTTTAAAAATCCAACGGTTTTGTCTTAGTTTCAGCGTTCTGAATCCAACGAGACTATTCGCAAAATCGTAGCTCCTTTATTAACCGAGATACAAATTTTCAGTTTCCATTTATATGCACCAAAAACCCAAAGTTTGGAAATCTATATCACGACTTCTGTCAGTAGTAGCTTTAAGAATCCAACGGTTTTGTCTTAGTTTCAGCGTTTTGAATCCAATGAGACTATTCCCAAAGTCGTAGCTCCTTTACTAACCGAGATACAAATTTTCAGTTTCCATATATATGCACCAAAAACCCAAAGTTTGGAAATCTATATCTCGACTTCTGTCAGTAGTAGCTTTTAAAATCCAACGGTTTTGTCTTAGCTTCGTCGTTCTAAATCCAACAAGACTATTCCCAAAGTCGTAGCTCCTTTACTAACCGAGATACAAATTTTCAGTTTCCATATAAATGCACCAAAAACCCAAAGTTTGGAAATCTATATCTCGACTTCTGTCAGTAGTAGCTTTAAAAATCCAACGGTTTTGTCTTAGCTTCGTCGTTCTAAATCCAACAAGACTATTCCCAAAGTCGTAGCTCCTTTACTAACCAAGATACAAATTTTCAGTTTCCATATATATGCACCAAAAACCCAAAGTTTGGAAATCTATATCTCGACTTCTGTCAGTACTAGCTTAAAAAATCTAACGGTTTTGTCTTAGTTTCAGCGTTCTGAATCCAACAAGACTATTCCCAAAGTCGTAGCTCCTTTACTAACCGAGATACAAATTTTCAGTTTCCATATATGTGCACCAAAAACCCAAAGTTTGGAAATCTATATCTCGACTTCTGTCAGTAGTAGCTTTAAAAATCCAACGGTTTTGTCTTAGTTTCAGCGTTCTGAATCCAACGAGACAATTCGCAAAGTCGTAGCTCCTTTATTAACCGAGATACAAATTTTCAGTTTCCATATATATGCACCAAAAACCCAAAGTTTGGAAATCTATATCTCGACTTCTGTCAGTAGTAGCTTTAAAAATCCAACGGTTTTGTCTTAGCTTTGTCGTTCTAAATCCAACAAGACTATTCCCAAAGTCGTAGCTCCTTTACTAACCGAGATACAAATTTTCAGTTTCCATATATATGCACCAAAAACCCAAAGTTTGGAAATCTATATCTCGACTTCTATCAGTACTAGCTTAAAAAATCCAACGGTTTTGTCTTAGTTTTAGCGTTCTGAATCCAACGAGACTATTCGCAAAGTCGTAGCTCCTTTATTAACCGAGATACAAATTTTCAGTTTCCATATATATGCACCAAAAACCTAAAGTTTGGAAATCTATATCTCGACTTCTGTCAGTAGTAGCTTTAAAAATCCAACGGTTTTGTCTTAGCTTCGTCGTTCTAAATCCAACAAGACTATTTCCAAAGTCGTAGCTCCTTTACTAACCGAGATACAAATTTTCAGTTTCCATATATATGCACCAAAAACCCAAAGTTTGGAAATCTATATCTCGACTTCTATCAGTACTAGCTTAAAAAATCCAACGGTTTTGTCTTAGTTTCAGCGTTCTGAATCCAACGAGACTATTCGCAAAGTCGTAGCTCCTTTATTAACCGAGATACAAATTTTCAGTTTCCATATATATGCACCAAAAACCCAAAGTTTGGAAATCTATATCTCGACTTCTGTCAGTAGTAGCTTTAAAAATCCAACGGTTTTACTTTAGTTTCGTCGTTCTAAATCCAACGCGACTATTCCCAAAGTCGTAGCTCCTTTATTAACCGAGATACAAATTTTCAGTTTCCATATATATGCACCAAAAACCCAAAGTTTGGAAATCTATATCTCGACTTCTGTCAGTACTAGCTTTAAAAATCCAACGGTTTTATTTTAGTTTCGTCATTCTAAATCCAACGCGACTATTCCCAAAGTCGTAGCTCCTTTATTAACCGAGATACAAATTTTCAGTTTCCATATATATGCACCAAAAACCCAAAGTTTGGAAATCTATATCTCGACTTCTGTCAGTAGTAGCTTTAAAAATCCAACGGTTTTACTTTAGTTTCGTCGTTCTAAATCCAACGCGACTATTCCCAAAGTCGTAGCTCCCTTATTAACCGAGATACAAATTTTCAGTTTCCATATATGTGCACCAAAAACCCAAAGTTTGGAAATCTATATCTCGACTTCTGTCAGTAGTAGCTTTAAAAATCCAACGGTTTTGTCTTAGTTTCAGCGTTCTGAATATAATGAGACTATTCCCAAAGTCGTAGCTCGTTTACTAACCGAGATACAAATTTTCAGTTTCCATATATATGCACCAAAAACCCAAAGTTTGGAAATCTATATCTCGACTTCTGTCAGTAGTAGCTTTAAAAATCCAACGGTTTTATTTTAGTTTCGTCATTCTAAATCCAACGCGACTATTCCCAAAGTCGTAGCTCCTTTATTAACCGAGATACAAATTTTCAGTTTCCATATATATGCACCAAAAACCCAAAGTTTGGAAATCTATATCTCGACTTCTGTCAGTAGTAGCTTTAAAAATCCAACGGTTTTGTCTTAGCTTCGTCGTTCTAAATCCAACAAGACTATTCCCAAAGTCGTAGCTCCTTTACTAACCGAGATACAAATTTTCAGCTTCCATATATATGCACCAAAAACCCAAAGTTTGGAAATCTATATCTCGACTTCTGTCAGTACTAGCTTAAAAAATCCAACGGTTTTGTCTTAGTTTCAGCGTTCTGAATCCAACGAGACTATTCCCAAAGTCGTAGCTCCTTTATTAACCGAGATACAAATTTTCAGTTTCCATATATGTGCACCAAAAACCCAAAGTTTGGAAATCTCTATCTCGACTTCTGTCAGTAGTAGCTTTAAAAATCCAACGGTTTTGTCTTAGTTTCAGCGTTCTGAATCCAACGAGACTATTCGTAAAGTCGTAGCTCCTTTACTAACCGAGATACAAATTTTCAGTTTCCATATATATGCACCAAAAACCCAAAGTTTGGAAATCTATATCTCGACTTCTGTCAGTACTAGCTTTAAAAATCCAACGGTTTTGTCTTAGTTTCAGCGTTCTGAATCCAACGAGACTATTCGTAAAGTCGTAGCTCCTTTATTAACCGAGATACAAATTTTCAGTTTCCATATATATGCACCAAAAACCCAAAGTTTGGAAATCTATATCTCGACTTCTGTCAGTAGTAGCTTTAAAAATCCAACGGTTTTGTCTTAGCTTCGTCGTTCTAAATCCAACAAGACTATTCCCAAAGTCGTAGCTCCTTTACTAACCGAGATACAAATTTTCAGTTTCCATATATATGCACCAAAAACCCAAAGTTTGGAAATCTATATCTCGACTTCTGTCAGTACTAGCTTAAAAAATCTAACGGTTTTGTCTTAGTTTCAGCGTTCTGAATCCAACAAGACTATTCCCAAAGTCGTAGCTCCTTTACTAACCGAGATACAAATTTTCAGTTTCCATATATGTGCACCAAAAACCCAAAGTTTGGAAATCTATATCTCGACTTCTGTCAGTAGTAGCTTTAAAAATCCAACGGTTTTGTCTTAGTTTCAGCGTTCTGAATCCAACGAGACAATTCGCAAAGTCGTAGCTCCTTTATTAACCGAGATACAAATTTTCAGTTTCCATATATATGCACCAAAAACCCAAAGTTTGGAAATCTATATCTCGACTTCTGTCAGTAGTAGCTTTAAAAATCCAACGGTTTTGTCTTAGCTTTGTCGTTCTAAATCCAACAAGACTATTCCCAAAGTCGTAGCTCCTTTACTAACCGAGATACAAATTTTCAGTTTCCATATATATGCACCAAAAACCCAAAGTTTGGAAATCTATATCTCGACTTCTATCAGTACTAGCTTAAAAAATCCAACGGTTTTGTCTTAGTTTTAGCGTTCTGAATCCAACGAGACTATTCGCAAAGTCGTAGCTCCTTTATTAACCGAGATACAAATTTTCAGTTTCCATATATATGCACCAAAAACCCAAAGTTTGGAAATCTATATCTCGACTTCTGTCAGTAGTAGCTTTAAGAATCCAACGGTTTTGTCTTAGTTTCAGCGTTTTGAATCAAATGAGACTATTCGCAAAGTCGTAGCTCCTTTATTAACCGAGATACAAATTTTCAGTTTCCATATATATGCACCAAAAACCTAAAGTTTGGAAATCTATATCTCGACTTCTGTCAGTAGTAGCTTTAAAAATCCAACGGTTTTGTCTTAGCTTCGTCGTTCTAAATCCAACAAGACTATTTCCAAAGTCGTAGCTCCTTTACTAACCGAGATACAAATTTTCAGTTTCCATATATATGCACCAAAAACCCAAAGTTTGGAAATCTATATCTCGACTTCTATCAGTACTAGCTTAAAAAATCCAACGGTTTTGTCTTAGTTTCAGCGTTCTGAATCCAACGAGACTATTCGCAAAGTCGTAGCTCCTTTATTAACCGAGATACAAATTTTCAGTTTCCATATATATGCACCAAAAACCCAAAGTTTGGAAATCTATATCTCGACTTCTGTCAGTAGTAGCTTTAAAAATCCAACGGTTTTGTCTTAGCTTCGTCGTTCTAAATCCAACAAGACTATTTCCAAAGTCGTAGCTCCTTTACTAACCGAGATACAAATTTTCAGTTTCCATATATATGCACCAAAAACCCAAAGTTTGGAAATCTATATCTCGACTTCTGTCAGTAGTAGCTTTAAAAATCCAACGGTTTTACTTTAGTTTCGTCGTTCTAAATCCAACGCGACTATTCCCAAAGTCGTAGCTCCTTTATTAACCGAGATACAAATTTTCAGTTTCCATATATATGCACCAAAAACCCAAAGTTTGGAAATCTATATCTCGACTTCTGTCAGTACTAGCTTTAAAAATCCAACGGTTTTATTTTAGTTTCGTCATTCTAAATCCAACGCGACTATTCCCAAAGTCGTAGCTCCTTTATTAACCGAGATACAAATTTTCAGTTTCCATATATATGCACCAAAAACCCAAAGTTTGGAAATCTATATCTCGACTTCTGTCAGTAGTAGCTTTAAAAATCCAACGGTTTTACTTTAGTTTCGTCGTTCTAAATCCAACGCGACTATTCCCAAAGTCGTAGCTCCCTTATTAACCGAGATACAAATTTTCAGTTTCCATATATGTGCACCAAAAACCCAAAGTTTGGAAATCTATATCTCGACTTCTGTCAGTAGTAGCTTTAAAAATCCAACGGTTTTGTCTTAGTTTCAGCGTTCTGAATATAATGAGACTATTCCCAAAGTCGTAGCTCGTTTACTAACCGAGATACAAATTTTCAGTTTCCATATATATGCACCAAAAACCCAAAGTTTGGAAATCTATATCTCGACTTCTGTCAGTAGTAGCTTTAAAAATCCAACGGTTTTATTTTAGTTTCGTCATTCTAAATCCAACGCGACTATTCCCAAAGTCGTAGCTCCTTTATTAACCGAGATACAAATTTTCAGTTTCCATATATATGCACCAAAAACCCAAAGTTTGGAAATCTATATCTCGACTTCTGTCAGTAGTAGCTTTAAAAATCCAACGGTTTTGTCTTAGCTTCGTCGTTCTAAATCCAACAAGACTATTCCCAAAGTCGTAGCTCCTTTACTAACCGAGATACAAATTTTCAGCTTCCATATATATGCACCAAAAACCCAAAGTTTGGAAATCTATATCTCGACTTCTGTCAGTACTAGCTTAAAAAATCCAACGGTTTTGTCTTAGTTTCAGCGTTCTGAATCCAACGAGACTATTCCCAAAGTCGTAGCTCCTTTATTAACCGAGATACAAATTTTCAGTTTCCATATATGTGCACCAAAAACCCAAAGTTTGGAAATCTCTATCTCGACTTCTGTCAGTAGTAGCTTTAAAAATCCAACGGTTTTGTCTTAGTTTCAGCGTTCTGAATCCAACGAGACTATTCGTAAAGTCGTAGCTCCTTTACTAACCGAGATACAAATTTTCAGTTTCCATATATATGCACCAAAAACCCAAAGTTTGGAAATCTATATCTCGACTTCTGTCAGTACTAGCTTTAAAAATCCAACGGTTTTGTCTTAGTTTCAGCGTTCTGAATCCAACGAGACTATTCGTAAAGTCGTAGCTCCTTTATTAACCGAGATACAAATTTTCAGTTTCCATATATATGCACCAAAAACCCAAAGTTTGGAAATCTATATCTCGACTTCTGTCAGTAGTAGCTTTAAAAATCCAACGGTTATGTCTTAGTTTCAGCGTTCTGAATCCAACGAGACTATTCGTAAAGTCGTAGCTCCTTTATTAACCGAGATACAAATTTTCAGTTTCCATATATATGCACCAAAAACCCAAAGTTTGGAAATCTATATCTCGACTTCTGTCAGTACTAGCTTTAAAAATCCAACGGTTTTATTTTAGTTTCGTCATTCTAAATCGAACGCGACTATTCCCAAAGTCGTAGCTCCTTTATTAACCGAGATACAAATTTTCAGTTTCCATATATATGCACCAAAAACCCAAAGTTTGGAAATCTATATCTCGACTTCTGTCAGTACTAGTTTTAAAAATCCAACGGTTTTGTCTTAGTTTCAGCGTTCTAAATATAATGAGACTATTCCCAAAGTCGTAGCTCGTTTACTAACCGAGATACAAATTTTCAGTTTCCATATATATGCACCAAAAACCCAAAGTTTGGAAATCTATATCTCGACTTCTGTCAGTAGTAGCTTTAAAAATCCAACGGTTTTATTTTAGTTTCGTCATTCTAAATCCAACGCGACTATTCCCAAAGTCGTAGCTCCTTTATTAACCGAGATACAAATTTTCAGTTTCCATATATATGCACCAAAAACCCAAAGTTTGGAAATCTATATCTCGACTTCTGTCAGTAGTAGCTTTAAAAATCCAACGGTTTTGTCTTAGTTTCAGCGTTCTGAATCCAACGAGACTATTCGCAAAGTCGTAGCTCCTTTATTAACCGAGATACAAATTTTCAGTTTCCATATATATGCACCAAAAACCTAAAGTTTGGAAATCTATATCTCGACTTCTGTCAGTAGTAGCTTTAAAAATCCAACGGTTTTGTCTTAGCTTCGTCGTTCTAAATCCAACAAGACTATTTCCAAAGTCGTAGCTCCTTTACTAACCGAGATACAAATTTTCAGTTTCCATATATATGCACCAAAAACCCAAAGTTTGGAAATCTATATCTCGACTTCTGTCAGTACTAGCTTAAAAAATCCAACGGTTTTGTCTTAGTTTCAGCGTTCTGAATCCAACGAGACTATTCGCAAAGTCGTAGCTCCTTTATTAACCGAGATACAAATTTTCAGTTTCCATATATATGCACCAAAAACCCAAAGTTTGGAAATCTATATCTCGACTTCTGTCAGTAGTAGCTTTAAAAATCCAACGGTTTTGTCTTAGCTTCGTCGTTCTAAATCCAACAAGACTATTTCCAAAGTCGTAGCTCCTTTACTAACCGAGATACAAATTTTCAGTTTCCATATATATGCACCAAAAACCCAAAGTTTGGAAATCTATATCTCGACTTCTGTCAGTACTAGCTTTAAAAATCCAACGGTTTTATTTTAGTTTCGTCATTCTAAATCCAACGCGACTATTCCCAAAGTCGTAGCTCCTTTATTAACCGAGATACAAATTTTCAGTTTCCATATATATGCACCAAAAACCCAAAGTTTGGAAATCTATATCTCGACTTCTGTCAGTAGTAGCTTTAAAAATCCAACGGTTTTACTTTAGTTTCGTCGTTCTAAATCCAACGCGACTATTCCCAAAGTCGTAGCTCCCTTATTAACCGAGATACAAATTTTCAGTTTCCATATATGTGCACCAAAAACCCAAAGTTTGGAAATCTATATCTCGACTTCTGTCAATAGTAGCTTTAAAAATCCAACGGTTTTGTCTTAGTTTTAGCGTTCTGAATATAATGAGACTATTCCCAAAGTCGTAGCTCGTTTACTAACCGAGATACAAATTTTCAGTTTCCATATATATGCACCAAAAACCCAAAGTTTGGAAATCTATATCTCGACTTCTGTCAGTAGTAGCTTTAAAAATCCAACGGTTTTATTTTAGTTTCGTCATTCTAAATCCAACGCGACTATTCCCAAAGTCGTAGCTCCTTTATTAACCGAGATACAAATTTTCAGTTTCCATATATATGCACCAAAAACCCAAAGTTTGGAAATCTATATCTCGACTTCTGTCAGTAGTAGCTTTAAAAATCCAACGGTTTTGTCTTAGCTTCGTCGTTCTAAATCCAACAAGACTATTCCCAAAGTCGTAGCTCCTTTACTAACCGAGATACAAATTTTCAGTTTCCATATATATGCACCAAAAACCCAAAGTTTGGAAATCTATATCTCGACTTCTGTCAGTACTAGCTTAAAAAATCCAACGGTTTTGTCTTAGTTTCAGCGTTCTGAATCCAACGAGACTATTCCCAAAGTCGTAGCTCCTTTATTAACCGAGATACAAATTTTCAGTTTCCATATATGTGCACCAAAAACCCAAAGTTTGGAAATCTATATCTCGACTTCTGTCAGTAGTAGCTTTAAAAATCCAACGGTTTTGTCTTAGTTTCAGCGTTCTGAATCCAACGAGACTATTCGTAAAGTCGTAGCTCCTTTACTAACCGAGATACAAATTTTCAGTTTCCATATATATGCACCAAAAACCCAAAGTTTGGAAATCTATATCTCGACTTCTGTCAGTACTAGCTTTAAAAATCCAACGGTTTTGTCTTAGTTTCAGCGTTCTGAATCCAACGAGACTATTCGTAAAGTCGTAGCTCCTTTATTAACCGAGATACAAATTTTCAGTTTCCATATATATGCACCAAAAACCCAAAGTTTGGAAATCTATATCTCGACTTCTGTCAGTAGTAGCTTTAAAAATCCAACGGTTATGTCTTAGTTTCAGCGTTCTGAATCCAACGAGACTATTCGTAAAGTCGTAGCTCCTTTATTAACCGAGATACAAATTTTCAGTTTCCATATATATGCACCAAAAACCCAAAGTTTGGAAATCTATATCTCGACTTCTGTCAGTACTAGCTTTAAAAATCCAACGGTTTTATTTTAGTTTCGTCATTCTAAATCCAACGCGACTATTCCCAAAGTCGTAGCTCCTTTATTAACCGAGATACAAATTTTCAGTTTCCATATATATGCACCAAAAACCCAAAGTTTGGAAATCTATATCTCGACTTCTGTCAGTACTAGTTTTAAAAATCCAACGGTTTTGTCTTAGTTTCAGCGTTCTAAATATAATGAGACTATTCCCAAAGTCGTAGCTCGTTTACTAACCGAGATACAAATTTTCAGTTTCCATATATATGCACCAAAAACCCAAAGTTTGGAAATCTATATCTCGACTTCTGTCAGTAGTAGCTTTAAAAATCCAACGGTTTTATTTTAGTTTCGTCATTCTAAATCCAACGTGACTATTCCCAAAGTCGTAGCTCCTTTATTAACCGAGATACAAATTTTCAGTTTCCATATATATGCACCAAAAACCCAAAGTTTGGAAATCTATATCTCGACTTCTGTCAGTAGTAGCTTTAAAAATCCAACGGTTTTGTCTTAGCTTCGTCGTTCTAAATCCAACAAGACTATTCCCAAAGTCGTAGCTCCTTTACTAACCGAGATACAAATTTTCAGTTTCCATATATATGCACCAAAAACCCAAAGTTTGGAAATCTATATCTCGACTTCTGTCAGTACTAGCTTAAAAAATCCAACGGTTTTGTCTTAGTTTCAGCGTTCTGAATCCAACGAGACTATTCCCAAAGTCGTAGCTCCTTTATTAACCGAGATACAAATTTTCAGTTTCCATATATGTGCACCAAAAACCCAAAGTTTGGAAATCTCTATCTCGACTTCTGTCAGTAGTAGCTTTAAAAATCCAACGGTTTTGTCTTAGTTTCAGCGTTTTGAATCCAACGAGACTATTCGTAAAGTCGTAGCTCCTTTACTAACCGAGATACAAATTTTCAGTTTCCATATATATGCACCAAAAACCCAAAGTTTGGAAATCTATATCTCGACTTCTGTCAGTACTAGCTTTAAAAATCCAACGGTTTTGTCTTAGTTTCAGCGTTCTGAATCCAACGAGACTATTCGTAAAGTCGTAGCTCCTTTATTAACCGAGATACAAATTTTCAGTTTCCATATATATGCACCAAAAACCCAAAGTTTGGAAATCTATATCTGGACTTCTGTCAGTAGTAGCTTTAAAAATCCAACGGTTATGTCTTAGTTTCAGCGTTCTGAATCCAACGAGACTATTCGTAAAGTCGTAGCTCCTTTATTAACCGAGATACAAATTTTCAGTTTCCATATATATGCACCAAAAACCCAAAGTTTGGAAATCTATATCTCGACTTCTGTCAGTACTAGCTTTAAAAATCCAACGGTTTTATTTTAGTTTCGTCATTCTAAATCCAACGCGACTATTCCCAAAGTCGTAGCTCCTTTATTAACCGAGATACAAATTTTCAGTTTCCATATATATGCACCAAAAACCCAAAGTTTGGAAATCTATATCTCGACTTCTGTCAGTACTAGTTTTAAAAATCCAACGGTTTTGCCTTAGTTTCAGCGTTCTGAATCCAATGAGACTATTCCCAAAGTCGTAGCTCCTTTACTAACCGAGATACAAATTTTCAGTTTCCATATATATGCACCAAAAACCCAAAGTTTGGAAATCTATATCTCGACTTCTGTCAGTAGTAGCTTTAAAAATCCAACGGTTTTGTCTTAGCTTCGTCGTTCTAAATCCAACAAGACTATTCCCAAAGTCGTAGCTCCTTTACTAACCGAGATACAAATTTTCAGTTTCCATATATATGCACCAAAAACCCAAAGTTTGGAAATCTATATCTCGACTTCTGTCAGTAGTAGCTTTAAAAATCCAACGGTTTTGTCTTAGCTTCGTCGTTCTAAATCCAACAAGACTATTCCCAAAGTCCTAGCTCCTTTACTAACCGAGATACAAATTTTCAGTTTCCATATATATGCACCAAAAACCCAAAGTTTGGAAATCTATATCTCGACTTCTGTCAGTACTAGCTTAAAAAATCCAACGGTTTTGTCTTAGTTTCAGCGTTTTGAATCCAACGAGACTATTCCCAAAGTCGTAGCTCCTTTATTAACCGAGATACAAATTTTCAGTTTCCATATATATGCACCAAAATCTGTCAGTACTAGCTTTAAAAATCCAACGGTTTTATCTTAGTTTCAGCGTTCTGAATCCAATGAGACTATTCCCAAAGTCGTAGCTCCCTTATTAACCGAGATACAAATTTTCAGTTTCCATATATATGCACCAAAAACCCAAAGTTTGGAAATCTATATCTCGACTTCTGTCAGTAGTAGCTTTAAAAATCCAACGGTTTTGTCTTAGTTTCAGCGTTCTGAATCCAACGAGACTATTCCCAAAGTCGTAGCTCCTTTATTAACCGAGATACAAATTTTCAGTTTCCATATATGTGCACCAAAAACCCAAAGTTTGGAAATCTATATCTCGACTTCTGTCAGTAGTAGCTTTAAAAATCCAACGTTTCTATTTTAGTTTCGTCGTTCTAAATCCAACGCGACTATTCCCAAAGTCGTAGCTCCTTTATTAACCGAGATACAAATTTTCAGTTTCCATATATGTGCACCAAAAACCCAAAGTTTGGAAACCTATATCTCGACTTCTGTCAGTAGTAGCTTTAAAAATCCAACGTTTTTATTTTAGCTTCGTCGTTCTAAATCCAACGCGACTATTCCCAAAGTCGTAGCTCCCTTATTAACCGAGATACAAATTTTCAGTTTCCATATATATGCACCAAAAACCCAAAGTTTGGAAATCTATATCTCGACTTCTGTCAGTAGTAGCTTTAAAAATCCAACGGTTTTGTCTTAGTTTCAGCGTTCTGAATCCAACGAGACTATTCCCAAAGTCGTAGCTCCTTTATCAACCGAGATACAAATTTTCAGTTTCCATATATATGCACCAAAAACCCAAAGTTTGGAAATCTATATCTCGACTTCTGTCAGTACTAGCTTTAAAAATCCAACGGTTTTGTCTTAGTTTCGTCGTTCTGAATCCAACGAGACTATTCCCAAAGTCGTAGCTTCTTTATTAACAGAGATACAAATTTTCAGTTTCCATATATGTGCACCAAAAACCCAAAGTTTGGAAATCTATATCTCGACTTCTGTCAGTAGTAACTTTAAAAATCCAACGGTTTTGTCTTAGCTTTAGCGTTCTGAATCCAACGAGACTATTCCCAAAGTCGTAGCTCCCTTATTACCCGAGATACAAATTTTCAGTTTCCATATATATGCACCAAAAACCCAAAGTTTGGAAATCTATATCTCGACTTCTGTCAGTAGTAGCTTTAAAAATCCAACGGTTTTGTCTTAGTTTCAGCGTTCTGAATCCAACGAGACTATTCCCAAAGTCGTAGCTCTTTTATTTACCGAGATACAAATTTTCAGTTTCCATATATGTGCACCAAAAACCCAAAGTTTGGAAATCTATATCTCGACTTCTGTCAGTAGTAGCTTTAAAAATCCAACGGTTTTGTCTTAGTTTCAGCGTTCTGAATCCAACGAGACTATTCCCAAAGTCGTAGCTCCTTTATTAACCGAGATACAAATTTTCAGTTTCCATATATGTGCACCAAAAACCCAAAGTTTGGAAATCTATATCTCGACTTCTGTCAGTACTAGTTTTAAAAATCCAACGGTTTTGCCTTAGTTTCAGCGTTCTGAATCCAACGCGACTATTCCCAAAGTCGTAGCTCCTTTATTAACCGAGATACAAATTTTCAGTTTCCATATATATGCACCAAAAACCCAAAGTTTGGAAATCTATATCTCGACTTCTGTCAGTAGTAGCTTTAAAAATCCAACGGTTTTGTCTTAGTTTCAGCGTTCTGAATCCAACAAGACTATTCCCAAAGTCGTAGCTCCTTTACTAACCGAGATACAAATTTTCAGTTTCCATATATATGCACCAAAAACCCAAAGTTTGGAAATCTTTATCTCGACTTCTGTCAGTACTAGCTTAAAAAATCCAACGGTTTTGTCTTAGTTTTAGCGTTCTGAATTCAACGAGACTATTCGCAAAGTCGTAGTTCCTTTATTAACCGAGATACAAATTTTCAGTTTCCATATATATGCACCAAAAACCCAAAGTTTGGAAATCTATATCTCGACTTCTGTCAGTAGTAGCTTTAAAAATCCAACGGTTTTGTCTTAGTTTCAGCGTTTTCAATCCAATGAGACTATTCCCAAAGTCGTAGCTCCTTTACTAACCGAGATACAAATTTTCAGTTTCCATATATATGCACCAAAAACCCAAAGTTTGGAAATCTATATCTCGACTTCTGTCAGTACTAGCTTTAAAAATCCAACGGTTTTGTCTTAGTTTCAGCGTTCTGAATCCAACGAGACTATTCCCAAAGTCGTAGCTCCTTTATTAACCGAGATACAAATTTTCAGTTTCCATATATGTGCACCAAAAACCCAAAATATGGAAATCTATATCTCGACTTCTGTCAGTACTAGCTTCAAAAATCCAACGGTTTTGTCTTAGTTTCAGCGTTCTGAATCCAACGAGACTATTCCCAAAGTCGTAGCTCCTTTATTAACCGAGATACAAATTTTCAGTTTCCATATATGTGCACCAAAAACCCAAAGTTTGGAAATCTATATCTCGACTTCTGTCAGTAGTAGCTTTAAAAATCCAACGTTTTTATTTTAGTTTCGTCGTTCTAAATCCAACGCGACTATTCCCAAAGTCGTAGCTCCCTTATTAACCGAGATACAAATTTTCAGTTTCCATATATATGCACCAAAAACCCAAAGTTTGGAAATCTATATCTCGACTTCTGTCAGTAGTAGCTTTAAAAATCCAACGGTTTTGTCTTAGTTTCAGCGTTCTGAATCCAACGAGACTATTCCCAAAGTCGTAGCTCCTTTATTAACCGAGATACAAATTTTCAGTTTCCATATATATGCACCAAAAACCCAAAGTTTGGAAATCTATATCTCGACTTCTGTCAGTACTAGCTTTAAAAATCCAACGGTTTTGTCTTAGTTTCGTCGTTCTGAATCCAACGAGACTATTCCCAAAGTCGTAGCTTCTTTATTAACCGAGATACAAATTTTCAGTTTCCATATATATGCACCAAAAACCCAAAGTTTGGAAATCTATATCTCGACTTCTGTCAGTAGTAGCTTTAAAAATCCAACGGTTTTATTTTAGTTTCGTCGTTCTAAATCCAACGCGACTATTCCCAAAGTCGTAGCTCCCTTATTAACCGAGATACAAATTTTCAGTTTCCATATATGTGCACCAAAAACCCAAAGTATGGAAATCTATATCTCGACTTCTGTCAGTACTAGCTTTAAAAATCCAACGGTTTTGTCTTAGTTTCAGCGTTCTGAATCCAACGAGACTATTCCCAAAGTCGTAGCTCCTTTATTAACCGAGATACAAATTTTCAGTTTCCATATATGTGCACCAAAAACCCAAAATATGGAAATCTATATCTCGACTTCTGTCAGTACTAGCCTTAAAAATCCAACGGTTTTGTCTTAGTTTCAGCGTTCTGAATCCAACGAGACTATTCCCAAAGTCGTAGCTCCCTTATTAACCGAGATACAAATTTTCAGTTTCCATATATATGCACCAAAATCTGTCAGTACTAGCTTTAAAAATCCAACGGTTTTATCTTAGTTTCAGCGTTCTGAATCCAATGAGACTATTCCCAAAGTCGTAGCTCCCTTATTAACCGAGATACAAATTTTCAGTTTCCATATATATGCACCAAAAACCCAAAGTTTGGAAATCTATATCTCGACTTCTGTCAGTAGTAGCTTTAAAAATCCAACGGTTTTGTCTTAGTTTCAGCGTTCTGAATCCAACGAGACTATTCCCAAAGTCGTAGCTCCTTTATTAACCGAGATACAAATTTTCAGTTTCCATATATGTGCACCAAAAACCCAAAGTTTGGAAATCTATATCTCGACTTCTGTCAGTAGTAGCTTTAAAAATCCAACGTTTTTATTTTAGTTTCGTCGTTCTAAATCCAACGCGACTATTCCCAAAGTCGTAGCTCCTTTATCAACCGAGATACAAATTTTCAGTTTCCATATATATGCACCAAAAACCCAAAGTTTGGAAATCTATATCTCGACTTCTGTCAGTACTAGCTTTAAAAATCCAACGGTTTTGTCTTAGTTTCAGCGTTCTGAATCCAATGAGACTATTCCCAAAGTCGTAGCTCCCTTATTAACCGAGATACAAATTTTCAGTTTCCATATATATGCACCAAAAACCCAAAGTTTGGAAATCTATATCTCGACTTCTGTCAGTAGTAGCTTTAAAAATCCAACGGTTTTGTCTTAGTTTCAGCGTTCTGAATCCAACGAGACTATTCCCAAAGTCGTAGCTCCTTTATCAACCGAGATACAAATTTTCAGTTTCCATATATATGCACCAAAAACCCAAAGTTTGGAAATCTATATCTCGACTTCTGTCAGTACTAGCTTTAAAAATCCAACGGTTTTGTCTTAGTTTCGTCGTTCTGAATCCAACGAGACTATTCCCAAAGTCGTAGCTTCTTTATTAACAGAGATACAAATTTTCAGTTTCCATATATGTGCACCAAAAACCCAAAGTTTGGAAATCTATATCTCGACTTCTGTCAGTAGTAACTTTAAAAATCCAACGGTTTTGTCTTAGTTTTAGCGTTCTGAATCCAACGAGACTATTCCCAAAGTCGTAGCTCCCTTATTACCCGAGATACAAATTTTCAGTTTCCATATATATGCACCAAAAACCCAAAGTTTGGAAATCTATATCTCGACTTCTGTCAGTAGTAGCTTTAAAAATCCAACGGTTTTGTCTTAGTTTCAGCGTTCTGAATCCAACGAAACTATTCCCAAAGTCGTAGCTCTTTTATTTACCGAGATACAAATTTTCAGTTTCCATATATGTGCACCAAAAACCCAAAGTTTGGAAATCTATATCTCGACTTCTGTCAGTAGTAGCTTTAAAAATCCAACGGTTTTGTCTTAGTTTCAGCGTTCTGAATCCAACGAGACTATTCCCAAAGTCGTAGCTCCTTTATTAACCGAGATACAAATTTTCAGTTTCCATATATGTGCACCAAAAACCCAAAGTTTGGAAATCTATATCTCGACTTCTGTCAGTAGTAGCTTTAAAAATCCAACGTTTTTATTTTAGTTTCGTCGTTCTAAATCCAACGCGACTATTCCCAAAGTCGTAGCTCCCTTATTAACCGAGATACAAATTTTCAGTTTCCATATATATGCACCAAAAACCCAAAGTTTGGAAATCTATATCTCGACTTCTGTCAATAGTAGCTTTAAAAATCCAACGGTTTTGTCTTAGTTTCAGCGTTCTGAATCCAACGAGACTATTCCCAAAGTCGTAGCTCCTTTATTAACCGAGATACAAATTTTCAGTTTCCATATATATGCACCAAAAACCCAAAGTTTGGAAATCTATATCTCGACTTCTGTCAGTACTAGCTTTAAAAATCCAACGGTTTTTGTCTTAGTTTCAGCGTTCTGAATCCAACGAGACTATTCCCAAAGTCGTAGCTCCTTTATTTACCGAGATACAAATTTTCAGTTTCCATATATATGCACCAAAAACCCAAAGTTTGGAAATCTATATCTCGACTTCTGTCAGTAGTAGCTTTAAAAATCCAACGGTTTTATTTTAGTTTCGTCGTTCTAAATCCAACGCGACTATTCCCAAAGTCGTAGCTCCCTTATTAACCGAGATACAAATTTTCAGTTTCCATATATGTGCACCAAAAACCCAAAGTATGGAAATCTATATCTCGACTTCTGTCAGTACTAGCTTTAAAAATCCAACGGTTTTGTCTTAGCTTCAGCGTTCTGAATCCAACGAGACTATTCCCAAAGTCGTAGCTCCTTTATTAACCGAGATACAAATTTTCAGTTTCCATATATGTGCACCAAAAACCCAAAATATGGAAATCTATATCTCGACTTCTGTCAGTACTAGCTTCAAAAATCCAACGGTTTTGTCTTAGTTTCAGCGTTCTGAATCCAACGAGACTATTCCCAAAGTCGTAGCTCCCTTATTAACCGAGATACAAATTTTCAGTTTCCATATATATGCACCAAAATCTGTCAGTACTAGCTTTAAAAATCCAACGGTTTTATCTTAGTTTCAGCGTTCTGAATCCAATGAGACTATTCCCAAAGTCGTAGCTCCCTTATTAACCGAGATACAAATTTTCAGTTTCCATATATATGCACCAAAAACCCAAAGTTTGGAAATCTATATCTCGACTTCTGTCAGTAGTAGCTTTAAAAATCCAACGGTTTTGTCTTAGTTTCAGCGTTCTGAATCCAACGAGACTATTCCCAAAGTCGTAGCTCCTTTATTAACCGAGATACAAATTTTCAGTTTCCATATATGTGCACCAAAAACCCAAAGTTTGGAAATCTATATCTCGACTTCTGTCAGTAGTAGCTTTAAAAATCCAACGTTTTTATTTTAGTTTCGTCGTTCTAAATCCAACGCGACTATTCCCAAAGTCGTAGCTCCTTTATTAACCGAGATACAAATTTTCAGTTTCCATATATATGCACCAAAAACCCAAAGTTTGGAAATCTATATCTCGACTTCTGTCAGTAGTAGCTTTAAGAATCCAACGGTTTTGTCTTAGTTTCAGCATTTTGAATCCAATGAGACTATTCCCAAAGTCGTAGCTCCTTTACTAACCGAGATACAAATTTTCAGTTTCCATATATATGCACCAAAAACCCAAAGTTTGGAAATCTATATCTCGACTTCTGTCAGTAGTAGCTTTAAAAATCCAACGGTTTTGTCTTAGCTTCGTCGTTCTAAATCCAACAAGACTATTCCCAAAGTCGTAGCTCCTTTACTAACCGAGATACAAATTTTCAGTTTCCATATATATGCACCAAAAACCCAAAGTTTGGAAATCTATATCTCGACTTCTGTCAGTAGTAGCTTTAAAAATCCAACGGTTTTTTCTTAGTTTCAGCGTTCTGAATATAATGAGACTATTCCCAAAGTCGTAGCTCGTTTACTAACCGAGATACAAATTTTCAGTTTCCATATATATGCACCAAAAACCCAAAGTTTGGAAATCTATATCTCGACTTCTGTCAGTAGTAGCTTTAAAAATCCAACGGTTTTATTTTAGTTTCGTCATTCTAAATCCAACGCGACTATTCCCAAAGTCGTAGCTCCTTTATTAACCGAGATACAAATTTTCAGTTTCCATATATATGCACCAAAAACCCAAAGTTTGGAAATCTATATCTCGACTTCTGTCAGTAGTAGCTTTAAAAATCCAACGGTTTTGTCTTAGCTTCGTCGTTCTAAATCCAACAAGACTATTCCCAAAGTCGTAGCTCCTTTACTAACCGAGATACAAATTTTCAGTTTCCATATATATGCACCAAAAACCCAAAGTTTGGAAATCTATATCTCGACTTCTGTCAGCAGTAGCTTTAAAAATCCAACGGTTTTGTCTTAGCTTCGTCGTTCTAAATCCAACAAGACTATTCCCAAAGTCGTAGCTTCTTTACTAACCGAGATACAAATTTTCAGTTTCCATATATATGCACCAAAAACCCAAAGTTTGGAAATCTATATCTCGACTTCTGTCAGTACTAGCTTAAAAAATCCAACGGTTTTGTCTTAGCTTCAGCGTTCTGAATCCAACGAGACTATTCCCAAAGTCGTAGCTCCTTTATTAACCGAGATACAAATTTTCAGTTTCCATATATGTGCACCAAAAACCCAAAGTTTGGAAATCTATATCTCGACTTCTGTCAGTAGTAGCTTTAAAAATCCAACGGTTTTGTCTTAGTTTCAGCGTTTTGAATCCAATGAGACTATTCCCAAAGTCGTAGCTCCTTTACTAACCGAGATACAAATTTTCAGTTTCCATATATATGCACCAAAAACCCAAAGTTTGGAAATCTATATCTCGACTTCTGTCAGTAGTAGCTTTAAAAATCCAACGGTTTTGTCTTAGTTTCAGCGTTTTGAATCCAATGAGACTATTCCCAAAGTCGTAGCTCCTTTACTAACCGAGATACAAATTTTCAGTTTCCATATATATGCACCAAAAACCCAAAGTTTGGAAATCTATATCTCGACTTCTGTCAGTACTAGCTTTAAAAATCCAACGGTTTTGTCTTAGTTTCAGCGTTCTGAATCCAACGAGACTATTCGTAAAGTCGTAGCTCCTTTATTAACCGAGATACAAATTTTCAGTTTCCATATATATGCACCAAAAACCCAAAGTTTGGAAATCTATATCTCGACTTCTGTCAGTAGTAGCTTTAAAAATCCAACGGTTTTGTCTTAGCTTCGTCATTCTAAATCCAACGCGACTATTCCCAAAGTCGTAGCTCCTTTATTAACCGAGATACAAATTTTCAGTTTCCATATATATGCACCAAAAACCCAAAGTTTGGAAATCTATATCTCGACTTCTGTCAGTAGTAGCTTTAAAAATCCAACGGTTTTGTCTTAGCTTCGTCGTTCTAAATCCAACAAGACTATTCCCAAAGTCGTAGCTCCTTTACTAACCGAGATACAAATTTTCAGTTTCCATATATATGCACCAAAAACCCAAAGTTTGGAAATCTATATCTCGACTTCTGTCAGTAGTAGCTTTAAAAATCCAACGGTTTTTTCTTAGTTTCAGCGTTCTGAATATAATGAGACTATTCCCAAAGTCGTAGCTCGTTTACTAACCGAGATACAAATTTTCAGTTTCCATATATATGCACCAAAAACCCAAAGTTTGGAAATCTATATCTCGACTTCTGTCAGTAGTAGCTTTAAAAATCCAACGGTTTTATTTTAGTTTCGTCATTCTAAATCCAACGCGACTATTCCCAAAGTCGTAGCTCCTTTATTAACCGAGATACAAATTTTCAGTTTCCATATATATGCACCAAAAACCCAAAGTTTGGAAATCTATATCTCGACTTCTGTCAGTAGTAGCTTTAAAAATCCAACGGTTTTGTCTTAGCTTCGTCGTTCTAAATCCAACAAGACTATTCCCAAAGTCGTAGCTCCTTTACTAACCGAGATACAAATTTTCAGTTTCCATATATATGCACCAAAAACCCAAAGTTTGGAAATCTATATCTCGACTTCTGTCAGCAGTAGCTTTAAAAATCCAACGGTTTTGTCTTAGCTTCGTCGTTCTAAATCCAACAAGACTATTCCCAAAGTCGTAGCTTCTTTACTAACCGAGATACAAATTTTCAGTTTCCATATATATGCACCAAAAACCCAAAGTTTGGAAATCTATATCTCGACTTCTGTCAGTACTAGCTTAAAAAATCCAACGGTTTTGTCTTAGCTTCAGCGTTCTGAATCCAACGAGACTATTCCCAAAGTCGTAGCTCCTTTATTAACCGAGATACAAATTTTCAGTTTCCATATATGTGCACCAAAAACCCAAAGTTTGGAAATCTATATCTCGACTTCTGTCAGTAGTAGCTTTAAAAATCCAACGGTTTTGTCTTAGTTTCAGCGTTTTGAATCCAATGAGACTATTCCCAAAGTCGTAGCTCCTTTACTAACCGAGATACAAATTTTCAGTTTCCATATATATGCACCAAAAACCCAAAGTTTGGAAATCTATATCTCGACTTCTGTCAGTAGTAGCTTTAAAAATCCAACGGTTTTGTCTTAGTTTCAGCGTTTTGAATCCAATGAGACTATTCCCAAAGTCGTAGCTCCTTTACTAACCGAGATACAAATTTTCAGTTTCCATATATATGCACCAAAAACCCAAAGTTTGGAAATCTATATCTCGACTTCTGTCAGTACTAGCTTTAAAAATCCAACGGTTTTGTCTTAGTTTCAGCGTTCTGAATCCAACGAGACTATTCGTAAAGTCGTAGCTCCTTTATTAACCGAGATACAAATTTTCAGTTTCCATATATATGCACCAAAAACCCAAAGTTTGGAAATCTATATCTCGACTTCTGTCAGTAGTAGCTTTAAAAATCCAACGGTTTTGTCTTAGCTTCGTCATTCTAAATCCAACGCGACTATTCCCAAAGTCGTAGCTCCTTTATTAACCGAGATACAAATTTTCAGTTTCCATATATATGCACCAAAAACCCAAAGTTTGGAAATCTATATCTCGACTTCTGTCAGTACTAGTTTTAAAAATCCAACGGTTTTGCCTTAGTTTCAGCGTTCTGAATCCAATGAGACTATTCCCAAAGTCGTAGCTCCTTTACTAACCGAGATACAAATTTTCAGTTTCCATATATATGCACCAAAAACCCAAAGTTTGGAAATCTATATCTCGACTTCTGTCAGTAGTAGCTTTAAAAATCCAACGGTTTTGTCTTAGCTTCATCGTTCTAAATCCAACAAGACTATTCCCAAAGTCGTAGCTCCTTTACTAACCGAGATACAAATTTTCAGTTTCCATATATATGCACCAAAAACCCAAAGTTTGGAAATATATATCTCGACTTCTGTCAGTAGTAGCTTTAAAAATCCAACGGTTTTGTCTTAGCTTCGTCGTTCTAAATCCAACAAGACTATTCCCAAAGTCGTAGCTCCTTTACTAACCGAGATACAAATTTTCAGTTTCCATATATATGCACCAAAAACCCAAAGTTTGGAAATCTATATCTCGACTTCTGTCAGTAGTAGCTTTAAAAATCCAACGGTTTTGTCTTAGTTTCAGCGTTCTGAATCCAACGAGACTATTCGCAAAGTCGTAGCTCCTTTATTAACCGAGATACAAATTTTCAGTTTCCATATATATGCACCAAAAACCCAAAGTTTGGAAATCTATATCTCGACTTCTGTCAGTAGTAGCTTTAAAAATCCAACGGTTTTGTCTTAGTTTCAGCGTTCTGAATCCAACGAGACTATTCGCAAAGTCGTAGCTCCTTTATTAACCGAGATACAAATTTTCAGTTTCCATATATATGCACCAAAAACCCAAAGTTTGGAAATCTATATCTCGACTTCTGTCAGTAGTAGCTTTAAAAATCCAACGGTTTTGTCTTAGCTTCGTCGTTCTAAATCCAACAAGACTATTCCCAAAGTCGTAGCTCCTTTACTAACCGAGATACAAATTTTCAGTTTCCATATATATGCACCAAAAACCCAAAGTTTGGAAATCTATATCTCGACTTCTGTCAGTACTAGCTTTAAAAATCCAACGGCTTTGTCTTAGTTTCAGCATTTTGAATCCAATGAGACTATTCCCAAAGTCGTAGCTCCTTTACTAACCGAGATACAAATTTTCAGTTTCCATATATATGCACCAAAAACCCAAAGTTTGGAAATCTATATCTCGACTTCTGTCAGTAGTAGCTTTAAAAATCCAACGGTTTTGTCTTAGCTTCGTCGTTCTAAATCCAACAAGACTATTCCCAAAGTCGTAGCTCCTTTACTAACCGAGATACAAATTTTCAGTTTCCATATATATGCACCAAAAACCCAAAGTTTGGAAATCTATATCTCGACTTCTGTCAGTAGTAGCTTTAAAAATCCAACGGTTTTGTCTTAGCTTCGTCGTTCTAAATCCAACAAGACTATTCCCAAAGTCGTAGCTCCTTTACTAACCGAGATACAAATTTTCAGTTTCCATATATATGCACCAAAAACCCAAAGTTTGGAAATCTATATCTCGACTTCTGTCAGTAGTAGCTTTAAAAATCCAACGGTTTTGTCTTAGTTTCAGCGTTCTGAATCCAACGAGACTATTCGCAAAGTCGTAGCTCCTTTATTAACCGAGATACAAATTTTCAGTTTCCATATATATGCACCAAAAACCCAAAGTTTGGAAATCTATATCTCGACTTCTGTCAGTAGTAGCTTTAAAAATCCAACGGTTTTGTCTTAGTTTCAGCGTTCTGAATCCAACGAGACTATTCGCAAAGTCGTAGCTCCTTTATTAACCGAGATACAAATTTTCAGTTTCCATATATATGCACCAAAAACCCAAAGTTTGGAAATCTATATCTCGACTTCTGTCAGTAGTAGCTTTAAAAATCCAACGGTTTTGTCTTAGCTTCGTCGTTCTAAATCCAACAAGACTATTCCCAAAGTCGTAGCTCCTTTACTAACCGAGATACAAATTTTCAGTTTCCATATATATGCACCAAAAACCCAAAGTTTGGAAATCTATATCTCGACTTCTGTCAGTACTAGTTTTAAAAATCCAACGGTTTTGCCTTAGTTTCAGCGTTCTGAATCCAATGAGACTATTCCCAAAGTCGTAGCTCCTTTACTAACCGAGATACAAATTTTCAGTTTCCATATATATGCACCAAAAACCCAAAGTTTGGAAATCTATATCTCGACTTCTGTCAGTACTAGCTTTAAAAATCCAACGGTTTTGTCTTAGTTTCAGCATTTTGAATCCAATGAGACTATTCCCAAAGTCGTAGCTCCTTTACTAACCGAGATACAAATTTTCAGTTTCCATATATATGCACCAAAAACCCAAAGTTTGGAAATCTATATCTCGACTTCTGTCAGTAGTAGCTTTAAAAATCCAACGGTTTTGTCTTAGCTTCGTCGTTCTAAATCCAACAAGACTATTCCCAAAGTCGTAGCTCCTTTACTAACCGAGATACAAATTTTCAGTTTCCATATATATGCACCAAAAACCCAAAGTTTGGAAATCTATATCTCGACTTCTGTCAGTAGTAGCTTTAAAAATCCAACGGTTTTGTCTTAGCTTCGTCGTTCTAAATCCAACAAGACTATTCCCAAAGTCGTAGCTCCTTTACTAACCGAGATACAAATTTTCAGTTTCCATATATATGCACCAAAAACCCAAAGTTTGGAAATCTATATCTCGACTTCTGTCAGTAGTAGCTTTAAGAATCCAACGGTTTTGTCTTAGTTTCAGCGTTTTGAATCCAATGAGACTATTCCCAAAGTCGTAGCTCCTTTACTAACCGAGATACAAATTTTCAGTTTCCATATATATGCACCAAAAACCCAAAGTTTGGAAATCTATATCTCGACTTCTGTCAGTAGTAGCTTTAAAAATCCAACGGTTTTGTCTTAGCTTCGTCGTTCTAAATCCAACAAGACTATTCCCAAAGTCGTAGCTTCTTTACTAACCGAGATACAAATTTTCAGTTTCCATATATATGCACCAAAAACCCAAAGTTTGGAAATCTATATCTCGACTTCTGTCAGTAGTAGCTTTAAAAATCCAACGGTTTTGTCTTAGCTTCGTCGTTCTAAATCCAACAAGACTATTCCCAAAGTCGTAGCTCCTTTACTAACCGAGATACAAATTTTCAGTTTCCATATATATGCACCAAAAACCCAAAGTTTGGAAATCTATATCTCGACTTCTGTCAGTACTAGCTTAAAAAATCTAACGGTTTTGTCTTAGTTTCAGCGTTCTGAATCCAACGAGACTATTCGCAAAGTCGTAGCTCCTTTATTAACCGAGATACAAATTTTCAGTTTCCATATATATGCACCAAAAACCCAAAGTTTGGAAATCTATATCTCGACTTCTGTCAGTAGTAGCTTTAAAAATCCAACGGTTTTGTCTTAGTTTCAGCGTTTTGAATCCAATGAGACTATTCTTAAAGTCGTAGCTCCTTTACTAACCGAGATACAAATTTTCAGTTTCCATATATATGCACCAAAAACCCAAAGTTTGGAAATCTATATCTCGACTTCT
Organism: Anthonomus grandis grandis; assembly: GCF_022605725.1. Lineage (NCBI taxonomy): Eukaryota > Metazoa > Arthropoda > Insecta > Coleoptera > Curculionidae > Anthonomus > Anthonomus grandis. Next base: position 96,862 of record NW_026088480.1, read on the forward strand.
GTCAGTACTAGCTTTAAAAATCCAACGGCTTTGTCTTAGTTTCAGCATTTTGAATCCAATGAGACTATTCCCAAAGTCGTAGCTCCTTTACTAACCGAGATACAAATTTTCAGTTTCCATATATATGCACCAAAAACCCAAAGTTTGGAAATCTATATCTCGACTTCTGTCAGTAGTAGCTTTAAAAATCCAACGGTTTTGTCTTAGCTTCGTCGTTCTAAATCCAACAAGACTATTCCCAAAGTCGTAGCTCCTTTACTAACCGAGATACAAATTTTCAGTTTCCATATATATGCACCAAAAACCCAAAGTTTGGAAATCTATATCTCGACTTCTGTCAGTAGTAGCTTTAAAAATCCAACGGTTTTGTCTTAGCTTCGTCGTTCTAAATCCAACAAGACTATTCCCAAAGTCGTAGCTCCTTTACTAACCGAGATACAAATTTTCAGTTTCCATATATATGCACCAAAAACCCAAAGTTTGGAAATCTATATCTCGACTTCTGTCAGTAGTAGCTTTAAAAATCCAACGGTTTTGTCTTAGTTTCAGCGTTCTGAATCCAACGAGACTATTCGCAAAGTCGTAGCTCCTTTATTAACCGAGATACAAATTTTCAGTTTCCATATATATGCACCAAAAACCCAAAGTTTGGAAATCTATATCTCGACTTCTGTCAGTAGTAGCTTTAAAAATCCAACGGTTTTGTCTTAGTTTCAGCGTTCTGAATCCAACGAGACTATTCGCAAAGTCGTAGCTCCTTTATTAACCGAGATACAAATTTTCAGTTTCCATATATATGCACCAAAAACCCAAAGTTTGGAAATCTATATCTCGACTTCTGTCAGTAGTAGCTTTAAAAATCCAACGGTTTTGTCTTAGCTTCGTCGTTCTAAATCCAACAAGACTATTCCCAAAGTCGTAGCTCCTTTACTAACCGAGATACAAATTTTCAGTTTCCATATATATGCACCAAAAACCCAAAGTTTGGAAATCTATATCTCGACTTCTGTCAGTACTAGCTTTAAAAATCCAACGGCTTTGTCTTAGTTTCAGCATTTTGAATCCAATGAGACTATTCCCAAAGTCGTAGCTCCTTTACTAACCGAGATACAAATTTTCAGTTTCCATATATATGCACCAAAAACCCAAAGTTTGGAAATCTATATCTCGACTTCTGTCAGTAGTAGCTTTAAAAATCCAACGGTTTTGTCTTAGCTTCGTCGTTCTAAATCCAACAAGACTATTCCCAAAGTCGTAGCTCCTTTACTAACCGAGATACAAATTTTCAGTTTCCATATATATGCACCAAAAACCCAAAGTTTGGAAATCTATATCTCGACTTCTGTCAGTAGTAGCTTTAAAAATCCAACGGTTTTGTCTTAGCTTCGTCGTTCTAAATCCAACAAGACTATTCCCAAAGTCGTAGCTCCTTTACTAACCGAGATACAAATTTTCAGTTTCCATATATATGCACCAAAAACCCAAAGTTTGGAAATCTATATCTCGACTTCTGTCAGTAGTAGCTTTAAAAATCCAACGGTTTTGTCTTAGTTTCAGCGTTCTGAATCCAACGAGACTATTCGCAAAGTCGTAGCTCCTTTATTAACCGAGATACAAATTTTCAGTTTCCATATATATGCACCAAAAACCCAAAGTTTGGAAATCTATATCTCGACTTCTGTCAGTAGTAGCTTTAAAAATCCAACGGTTTTGTCTTAGTTTCAGCGTTCTGAATCCAACGAGACTATTCGCAAAGTCGTAGCTCCTTTATTAACCGAGATACAAATTTTCAGTTTCCATATATATGCACCAAAAACCCAAAGTTTGGAAATCTATATCTCGACTTCTGTCAGTAGTAGCTTTAAAAATCCAACGGTTTTGTCTTAGCTTCGTCGTTCTAAATCCAACAAGACTATTCCCAAAGTCGTAGCTCCTTTACTAACCGAGATACAAATTTTCAGTTTCCATATATATGCACCAAAAACCCAAAGTTTGGAAATCTATATCTCGACTTCTGTCAGTACTAGTTTTAAAAATCCAACGGTTTTGCCTTAGTTTCAGCGTTCTGAATCCAATGAGACTATTCCCAAAGTCGTAGCTCCTTTACTAACCGAGATACAAATTTTCAGTTTCCATATATATGCACCAAAAACCCAAAGTTTGGAAATCTATATCTCGACTTCTGTCAGTACTAGCTTTAAAAATCCAACGGTTTTGTCTTAGTTTCAGCATTTTGAATCCAATGAGACTATTCCCAAAGTCGTAGCTCCTTTACTAACCGAGATACAAATTTTCAGTTTCCATATATATGCACCAAAAACCCAAAGTTTGGAAATCTATATCTCGACTTCTGTCAGTAGTAGCTTTAAAAATCCAACGGTTTTGTCTTAGCTTCGTCGTTCTAAATCCAACAAGACTATTCCCAAAGTCGTAGCTCCTTTACTAACCGAGATACAAATTTTCAGTTTCCATATATATGCACCAAAAACCCAAAGTTTGGAAATCTATATCTCGACTTCTGTCAGTAGTAGCTTTAAAAATCCAACGGTTTTGTCTTAGCTTCGTCGTTCTAAATCCAACAAGACTATTCCCAAAGTCGTAGCTCCTTTACTAACCGAGATACAAATTTTCAGTTTCCATATATATGCACCAAAAACCCAAAGTTTGGAAATCTATATCTCGACTTCTGTCAATAGTAGCTTTAAAAATCCAACGGTTTTGTCTTAGTTTCAGCGTTCTGAATCCAACGAGACTATTCCCAAAGTCGTAGCTCCTTTATTAACCGAGATACAAATTTTCAGTTTCCATATATATGCACCAAAAACCCAAAGTTTGGAAATCTATATCTCGACTTCTGTCAGTACTAGCTTTAAAAATCCAACGGTTTTGTCTTAGTTTCAGCGTTCTGAATCCAACGAGACTATTCCCAAAGTCGTAGCTCCTTTATTTACCGAGATACAAATTTTCAGTTTCCATATATATGCACCAAAAACCCAAAGTTTGGAAATCTATATCTCGACTTCTGTCAGTAGTAGCTTTAAAAATCCAACGGTTTTATCTTAGTTTCAGCGTTCTGAATCCAATGAGACTATTCCCAAAGTCGTAGCTCCCTTATTAACCGAGATACAAATTTTCAGTTTCCATATATATGCACCAAAAACCCAAAGTTTGGAAATCTATATCTCGACTTCTGTCAGTAGTAGCTTTAAAAATCCAACGGTTTTGTCTTAGTTTCAGCGTTCTGAATCCAACGAGACTATTCCCAAAGTCGTAGCTCCTTTATTAACCGAGATACAAATTTTCAGTTTCCATATATGTGCACCAAAAACCCAAAGTTTGGAAATCTATATCTCGACTTCTGTCAGTAGTAGCTTTAAAAATCCAACGTTTTTATTTTAGTTTCGTCGTTCTAAATCCAACGCGACTATTCCCAAAGTCGTAGCTCCTTTATTAACCGAGATACAAATTTTCAGTTTCCATATATATGCACCAAAAACCCAAAGTTTGGAAATCTATATCTCGACTTCTGTCAGTAGTAGCTTTAAGAATCCAACGGTTTTGTCTTAGTTTCAGCATTTTGAATCCAATGAGACTATTCCCAAAGTCGTAGCTCCTTTACTAACCGAGATACAAATTTTCAGTTTCCATATATATGCACCAAAAACCCAAAGTTTGGAAATCTATATCTCGACTTCTGTCAGTAGTAGCTTTAAAAATCCAACGGTTTTGTCTTAGCTTCGTCGTTCTAAATCCAACAAGACTATTCCCAAAGTCGTAGCTCCTTTACTAACCGAGATACAAATTTTCAGTTTCCATATATATGCACCAAAAACCCAAAGTTTGGAAATCTATATCTCGACTTCTGTCAGTAGTAGCTTTAAAAATCCAACGGTTTTTTCTTAGTTTCAGCGTTCTGAATATAATGAGACTATTCCCAAAGTCGTAGCTCGTTTACTAACCGAGATACAAATTTTCAGTTTCCATATATATGCACCAAAAACCCAAAGTTTGGAAATCTATATCTCGACTTCTGTCAGTAGTAGCTTTAAAAATCCAACGGTTTTATTTTAGTTTCGTCATTCTAAATCCAACGCGACTATTCCCAAAGTCGTAGCTCCTTTATTAACCGAGATACAAATTTTCAGTTTCCATATATATGCACCAAAAACCCAAAGTTTGGAAATCTATATCTCGACTTCTGTCAGTAGTAGCTTTAAAAATCCAACGGTTTTGTCTTAGCTTCGTCGTTCTAAATCCAACAAGACTATTCCCAAAGTCGTAGCTCCTTTACTAACCGAGATACAAATTTTCAGTTTCCATATATATGCACCAAAAACCCAAAGTTTGGAAATCTATATCTCGACTTCTGTCAGCAGTAGCTTTAAAAATCCAACGGTTTTGTCTTAGCTTCGTCGTTCTAAATCCAACAAGACTATTCCCAAAGTCGTAGCTTCTTTACTAACCGAGATACAAATTTTCAGTTTCCATATATATGCACCAAAAACCCAAAGTTTGGAAATCTATATCTCGACTTCTGTCAGTACTAGCTTAAAAAATCCAACGGTTTTGTCTTAGCTTCAGCGTTCTGAATCCAACGAGACTATTCCCAAAGTCGTAGCTCCTTTATTAACCGAGATACAAATTTTCAGTTTCCATATATGTGCACCAAAAACCCAAAGTTTGGAAATCTATATCTCGACTTCTGTCAGTAGTAGCTTTAAAAATCCAACGGTTTTGTCTTAGTTTCAGCGTTTTGAATCCAATGAGACTATTCCCAAAGTCGTAGCTCCTTTACTAACCGAGATACAAATTTTCAGTTTCCATATATATGCACCAAAAACCCAAAGTTTGGAAATCTATATCTCGACTTCTGTCAGTAGTAGCTTTAAAAATCCAACGGTTTTGTCTTAGTTTCAGCGTTTTGAATCCAATGAGACTATTCCCAAAGTCGTAGCTCCTTTACTAACCGAGATACAAATTTTCAGTTTCCATATATATGCACCAAAAACCCAAAGTTTGGAAATCTATATCTCGACTTCTGTCAGTACTAGCTTTAAAAATCCAACGGTTTTGTCTTAGTTTCAGCGTTCTGAATCCAACGAGACTATTCGTAAAGTCGTAGCTCCTTTATTAACCGAGATACAAATTTTCAGTTTCCATATATATGCACCAAAAACCCAAAGTTTGGAAATCTATATCTCGACTTCTGTCAGTAGTAGCTTTAAAAATCCAACGGTTTTGTCTTAGCTTCGTCATTCTAAATCCAACGCGACTATTCCCAAAGTCGTAGCTCCTTTATTAACCGAGATACAAATTTTCAGTTTCCATATATATGCACCAAAAACCCAAAGTTTGGAAATCTATATCTCGACTTCTGTCAGTACTAGTTTTAAAAATCCAACGGTTTTGCCTTAGTTTCAGCGTTCTGAATCCAATGAGACTATTCCCAAAGTCGTAGCTCCTTTACTAACCGAGATACAAATTTTCAGTTTCCATATATATGCACCAAAAACCCAAAGTTTGGAAATCTATATCTCGACTTCTGTCAGTACTAGCTTTAAAAATCCAACGGTTTTGTCTTAGTTTCAGCATTTTGAATCCAATGAGACTATTCCCAAAGTCGTAGCTCCTTTACTAACCGAGATACAAATTTTCAGTTTCCATATATATGCACCAAAAACCCAAAGTTTGGAAATCTATATCTCGACTTCTGTCAGTAGTAGCTTTAAAAATCCAACGGTTTTGTCTTAGCTTCATCGTTCTAAATCCAACAAGACTATTCCCAAAGTCGTAGCTCCTTTACTAACCGAGATACAAATTTTCAGTTTCCATATATATGCACCAAAAACCCAAAGTTTGGAAATATATATCTCGACTTCTGTCAGTAGTAGCTTTAAAAATCCAACGGTTTTGTCTTAGCTTCGTCGTTCTAAATCCAACAAGACTATTCCCAAAGTCGTAGCTCCTTTACTAACCGAGATACAAATTTTCAGTTTCCATATATATGCACCAAAAACCCAAAGTTTGGAAATCTATATCTCGACTTCTGTCAGTAGTAGCTTTAAAAATCCAACGGTTTTGTCTTAGTTTCAGCGTTCTGAATCCAACGAGACTATTCGCAAAGTCGTAGCTCCTTTATTAACCGAGATACAAATTTTCAGTTTCCATATATATGCACCAAAAACCCAAAGTTTGGAAATCTATATCTCGACTTCTGTCAGTAGTAGCTTTAAAAATCCAACGGTTTTGTCTTAGTTTCAGCGTTCTGAATCCAACGAGACTATTCGCAAAGTCGTAGCTCCTTTATTAACCGAGATACAAATTTTCAGTTTCCATATATATGCACCAAAAACCCAAAGTTTGGAAATCTATATCTCGACTTCTGTCAGTAGTAGCTTTAAAAATCCAACGGTTTTGTCTTAGCTTCGTCGTTCTAAATCCAACAAGACTATTCCCAAAGTCGTAGCTCCTTTACTAACCGAGATACAAATTTTCAGTTTCCATATATATGCACCAAAAACCCAAAGTTTGGAAATCTATATCTCGACTTCTGTCAGTACTAGCTTTAAAAATCCAACGGCTTTGTCTTAGTTTCAGCATTTTGAATCCAATGAGACTATTCCCAAAGTCGTAGCTCCTTTACTAACCGAGATACAAATTTTCAGTTTCCATATATATGCACCAAAAACCCAAAGTTTGGAAATCTATATCTCGACTTCTGTCAGTAGTAGCTTTAAAAATCCAACGGTTTTGTCTTAGCTTCGTCGTTCTAAATCCAACAAGACTATTCCCAAAGTCGTAGCTCCTTTACTAACCGAGATACAAATTTTCAGTTTCCATATATATGCACCAAAAACCCAAAGTTTGGAAATCTATATCTCGACTTCTGTCAGTAGTAGCTTTAAAAATCCAACGGTTTTGTCTTAGCTTCGTCGTTCTAAATCCAACAAGACTATTCCCAAAGTCGTAGCTCCTTTACTAACCGAGATACAAATTTTCAGTTTCCATATATATGCACCAAAAACCCAAAGTTTGGAAATCTATATCTCGACTTCTGTCAGTAGTAGCTTTAAAAATCCAACGGTTTTGTCTTAGTTTCAGCGTTCTGAATCCAACGAGACTATTCGCAAAGTCGTAGCTCCTTTATTAACCGAGATACAAATTTTCAGTTTCCATATATATGCACCAAAAACCCAAAGTTTGGAAATCTATATCTCGACTTCTGTCAGTAGTAGCTTTAAAAATCCAACGGTTTTGTCTTAGTTTCAGCGTTCTGAATCCAACGAGACTATTCGCAAAGTCGTAGCTCCTTTATTAACCGAGATACAAATTTTCAGTTTCCATATATATGCACCAAAAACCCAAAGTTTGGAAATCTATATCTCGACTTCTGTCAGTAGTAGCTTTAAAAATCCAACGGTTTTGTCTTAGCTTCGTCGTTCTAAATCCAACAAGACTATTCCCAAAGTCGTAGCTCCTTTACTAACCGAGATACAAATTTTCAGTTTCCATATATATGCACCAAAAACCCAAAGTTTGGAAATCTATATCTCGACTTCTGTCAGTAGTAGCTTTAAAAATCCAACGGTTTTGTCTTAGCTTCGTCGTTCTAAATCCAAAAAGACTATTCCCAAAGTCGTAGCTCCTTTACTAACCGAGATACAAATTTTCAGTTTCCATATATATGCACCAAAAACCCAAAGTTTGGAAATCTATATCTCGACTTCTGTCAGTAGTAGCTTTAAGAATCCAACGGTTTTGTCTTAGTTTCAGCGTTTTGAATCCAATGAGACTATTCCCAAAGTCGTAGCTCCTTTACTAACCGAGATACAAATTTTCAGTTTCCATATATATGCACCAAAAACCCAAAGTTTGGAAATCTATATCTCGACTTCTGTCAGTAGTAGCTTTAAAAATCCAACGGTTTTGTCTTAGCTTCGTCGTTCTAAATCCAACAAGACTATTCCCAAAGTCGTAGCTTCTTTACTAACCGAGATACAAATTTTCAGTTTCCATATATATGCACCAAAAACCCAAAGTTTGGAAATCTATATCTCGACTTCTGTCAGTAGTAGCTTTAAAAATCCAACGGTTTTGTCTTAGCTTCGTCGTTCTAAATCCAACAAGACTATTCCCAAAGTCGTAGCTCCTTTACTAACCGAGATACAAATATTCAGTTTCCATATATATGCACCAAAAACCCAAAGTTTGGAAATCTATATCTCGACTTCTGTCAGTACTAGCTTAAAAAATCTAACGGTTTTGTCTTAGTTTCAGCGTTCTGAATCCAACGAGACTATTCGCAAAGTCGTAGCTCCTTTATTAACCGAGATACAAATTTTCAGTTTCCATATATATGCACCAAAAACCCAAAGTTTGGAAATCTATATCTCGACTTCTGTCAGTAGTAGCTTTAAAAATCCAACGGTTTTGTCTTAGTTTCAGCGTTTTGAATCCAATGAGACTATTCTTAAAGTCGTAGCTCCTTTACTAACCGAGATACAAATTTTCAGTTTCCATACATATGCACCAAAAACCCAAAGTTTGGAAATCTATATCTCGACTTCTGTCAGTACTAGCTTTAAAAATCCAACGGCTTTGTCTTAGTTTCAGCATTTTGAATCCAATGAGACTATTCCCAAAGTCGTAGCTCCTTTACTAACCGAGATACAAATTTTCAGTTTCCATATATATGCACCAAAAACCCAAAGTTTGGAAATCTATATCTCGACTTCTGTCAGTAGTAGCTTTAAAAATCCAACGGTTTTGTCTTAGCTTCGTCGTTCTAAATCCAACAAGACTATTCCCAAAGTCGTAGCTCCTTTACTAACCGAGATACAAATTTTCAGTTTCCATATATATGCACCAAAAACCCAAAGTTTGGAAATCTATATCTCGACTTCTGTCAGTAGTAGCTTTAAAAATCCAACGGTTTTGTCTTAGCTTCGTCGTTCTAAATCCAACAAGACTATTCCCAAAGTCGTAGCTCCTTTACTAACCGAGATACAAATTTTCAGTTTCCATATATATGCACCAAAAACCCAAAGTTTGGAAATCTATATCTCGACTTCTGTCAGTAGTAGCTTTAAAAATCCAACGGTTTTGTCTTAGTTTCAGCGTTCTGAATCCAACGAGACTATTCGCAAAGTCGTAGCTCCTTTATTAACCGAGATACAAATTTTCAGTTTCCATATATATGCACCAAAAACCCAAAGTTTGGAAATCTATATCTCGACTTCTGTCAGTAGTAGCTTTAAAAATCCAACGGTTTTGTCTTAGTTTCAGCGTTCTGAATCCAACGAGACTATTCGCAAAGTCGTAGCTCCTTTATTAACCGAGATACAAATTTTCAGTTTCCATATATATGCACCAAAAACCCAAAGTTTGGAAATCTATATCTCGACTTCTGTCAGTAGTAGCTTTAAAAATCCAACGGTTTTGTCTTAGCTTCGTCGTTCTAAATCCAACAAGACTATTCCCAAAGTCGTAGCTCCTTTACTAACCGAGATACAAATTTTCAGTTTCCATATATATGCACCAAAAACCCAAAGTTTGGAAATCTATATCTCGACTTCTGTCAGTACTAGCTTTAAAAATCCAACGGCTTTGTCTTAGTTTCAGCATTTTGAATCCAATGAGACTATTCCCAAAGTCGTAGCTCCTTTACTAACCGAGATACAAATTTTCAGTTTCCATATATATGCACCAAAAACCCAAAGTTTGGAAATCTATATCTCGACTTCTGTCAGTAGTAGCTTTAAAAATCCAACGGTTTTGTCTTAGCTTCGTCGTTCTAAATCCAACAAGACTATTCCCAAAGTCGTAGCTCCTTTACTAACCGAGATACAAATTTTCAGTTTCCATATATATGCACCAAAAACCCAAAGTTTGGAAATCTATATCTCGACTTCTGTCAGTAGTAGCTTTAAAAATCCAACGGTTTTGTCTTAGCTTCGTCGTTCTAAATCCAACAAGACTATTCCCAAAGTCGTAGCTCCTTTACTAACCGAGATACAAATTTTCAGTTTCCATATATATGCACCAAAAACCCAAAGTTTGGAAATCTATATCTCGACTTCTGTCAGTAGTAGCTTTAAAAATCCAACGGTTTTGTCTTAGTTTCAGCGTTCTGAATCCAACGAGACTATTCGCAAAGTCGTAGCTCCTTTATTAACCGAGATACAAATTTTCAGTTTCCATATATATGCACCAAAAACCCAAAGTTTGGAAATCTATATCTCGACTTCTGTCAGTAGTAGCTTTAAAAATCCAACGGTTTTGTCTTAGTTTCAGCGTTCTGAATCCAACGAGACTATTCGCAAAGTCGTAGCTCCTTTATTAACCGAGATACAAATTTTCAGTTTCCATATATATGCACCAAAAACCCAAAGTTTGGAAATCTATATCTCGACTTCTGTCAGTAGTAGCTTTAAAAATCCAACGGTTTTGTCTTAGCTTCGTCGTTCTAAATCCAACAAGACTATTCCCAAAGTCGTAGCTCCTTTACTAACCGAGATACAAATTTTCAGTTTCCATATATATGCACCAAAAACCCAAAGTTTGGAAATCTATATCTCGACTTCTGTCAGTACTAGTTTTAAAAATCCAACGGTTTTGCCTTAGTTTCAGCGTTCTGAATCCAATGAGACTATTCCCAAAGTCGTAGCTCCTTTACTAACCGAGATACAAATTTTCAGTTTCCATATATATGCACCAAAAACCCAAAGTTTGGAAATCTATATCTCGACTTCTGTCAGTACTAGCTTTAAAAATCCAACGGTTTTGTCTTAGTTTCAGCATTTTGAATCCAATGAGACTATTCCCAAAGTCGTAGCTCCTTTACTAACCGAGATACAAATTTTCAGTTTCCATATATATGCACCAAAAACCCAAAGTTTGGAAATCTATATCTCGACTTCTGTCAGTAGTAGCTTTAAAAATCCAACGGTTTTGTCTTAGCTTCGTCGTTCTAAATCCAACAAGACTATTCCCAAAGTCGTAGCTCCTTTACTAACCGAGATACAAATTTTCAGTTTCCATATATATGCACCAAAAACCCAAAGTTTGGAAATCTATATCTCGACTTCTGTCAGTAGTAGCTTTAAAAATCCAACGGTTTTGTCTTAGCTTCGTCGTTCTAAATCCAACAAGACTATTCCCAAAGTCGTAGCTCCTTTACTAACCGAGATACAAATTTTCAGTTTCCATATATATGCACCAAAAACCCAAAGTTTGGAAATCTATATCTCGACTTCTGTCAGTTGCTATTTCTTTGGGCAATCCAAACTGAGAAAATAACTTTCTTAGAATTTGTATTGTTTTAGAAGAAGACATATTTTGCACAATAAAACATTCCAACCATTTGGATGTGGCGTCTTCAACAACTAAAAATGTTTTATTAAACAAAGGGCCAAAAAAATCTACATGCAAACGAGTCCATGCATTTTTAGGGCAATCCCACATTATCAAAGAAGGTTTAGGTGACTTATCCGCATACATTGAACAAATTTTACATCGCCGAGCAATATTTTCTATAGCCTCGTCGATTTTTGGCCACCATACGTATGAGCGAGCCAAAGCCTTCATTTTGACAATGCCAATGTGGGTTAAGTGTAGCTCTTCCAAAATACTCGTTTGAAAACTTGAAGGTACAATTAAACGATACCCCCACATTAAACAACCGTGTTCAATAGATACTTCGTTTTTTCTTATAAAAAACGGCTTAAGGTCTACAGAAGGACAAGTTTTAGGCCAGCCATTTTTAACATAAAAAAAAACTTTGCTAAGGATTGGATCTTTACCAGTTTGCTCTTTAATTTTCAAAAAATTTACTGGAAAATCGGAATTTTGAATATAATTTAAATATGACACTTTATCATTGTCACTTGATGAAAACACAATGGAACTACTATTATAATAATAGTGAATATTTTCAACACTAGTTCCTAGTCGAGATAAAAAATCCGAGTAATTCTTTTTTGTGTTGACGTATTTAATTTCAAAGTTAAATGATGATAAAATATACGCCCACCTTTGTAGGCGATTAGCTGCAAAAACCGGTAGCCCCTTTTTATCTCCAAAAATGGCTAAAAGGGGCTTGTGATCGGTATACAAGGTAAATTTTGTCCCATACAAAAATTGAAAAAATTTTTTTACTCCAAAAATGATGGCTAGAGCCTCTTTCTCAATTTGTGAAAAACCTAATTCGCTTTTACTTAATAATCTGGAAGCAAAAGCGATTGGCCTCTCAGAACCGTCTGGATAAAAATGACTAATAATCGCTCCAAGCCCTACACTGCTAGCATCCACCAAGAGTTTAATGGGTATTTTGGGATCAAAATGAGCCAGAACCGATGGAGAAATTAACATTTCCTTGATTTTAGAAAAACTATTTTGACATTCTGTACTCCATTCCCAAGGAACGTTTTTTTTTAACAAATTATATAAGGGGAAGAGTATTGTTGATGCGTTTGGTAAAAATTTAACATAATAATTTACCCCCCCTAAAAATGATTTCAGTTCTGTAATATTTGAAGGATTTTAGTTTTAATGACGGCTTCTACTCTTTCTTGGGTCTTATGTAGCCCAAATTTATCGATTCGATGGCCCATGTACGTCAAGGAGTCTTGCATAAAGCTGCATTTGTTTTTTTTTACTTTAAGGCCGCATTCACTTAATTTTGTAAAAACCCGTTCTAACCTCTCTAAATGTTCAAGGTCATTTTTTCCCGTTATTAAAATATCATCAAGAAACGCTATAACGCCCGGTATACCGTTAAATAGTTGTTCCATAATAACTTGAAATATGGAGGGTGCACAATGAATGCCAAAGGGTAGCCTCTGATAAGAAAATAAACCTCTATGTGTAGAGATTGTCACCAACTCTGTAGAATTTTCATCCAGAAGAATTTGCTGGTATGCCTCTGACAAATCGATTTTTGAAAATTTTAAACCCCCTTCCAGCCGACTAAATAAATATTCTATTCGCGGAAGCGGAAACTGTTGAAATTCCAGTTGTGGATTCAAGGTTACCTTAAAATCTCCACAAATTCTTAGACCACCATTTTTCTTCAATATGGGAACAATAGGGGTGGCCCATTTAGAAAATTCTGTCGGAATTAATACCTTATTTTTAATTAAACGATCTAATTCTTCGTCAATTTTTGGCTTAAGCGCGATTGGAACAGGACGTGGTTTAAAAAATCGCGGAATAGCATTTTCCTTTAACTTAAGGGTTACTTTAAACTTGTTGAAAGTGCCCAGAGTACCATCAAAAATTTGACCAAAATGTTTTAATAAATATTGAAGCTTGGTCTCCGAATTTACGTATAACAACCTATTACTATTGTTACTATCTATTTTACATAAACCAATGTTCAACATTTTTAAGCCGTTACGCCCTATTAATGGAGGTCCTCCATTTTTAATGACATATGTTTTTAAAATGTAATTGTTGTCGTCATAGATAATATTTAGGTTAAGATAACCTAAGGGGTTAAATGATACACCCACATAATCTTTAAGAGACAGATCATTACGAATCAAATTATATTTTGTAAAATAATGTTTATACAAATTTTCAGAAATAGCCGCATGAGCAAATCCAGAATCAATTTCAAAATCAAATTGTAAACCGTCAATTAATAGCTTAATAATTATAGGCCTTTCGTTACCTTTAGAATTATAACGCAACTTATTATAATATGATGAAGAATTACTCTTAATGTTAAAGCACATCTCGTCATTCTCATCAGATGAGTCTTGCAAAAGGTTTTCTTGCAAAAAATTATGACCTGATAGCTTCTTGCACATAGGTGCCAAATGGCCTTTGATTCCACATTTGTGACAGAAACAGCTACGATAAGCACAGTTAGAAAAAACGTGATTTGCACGCCCACACACCGAACATTTTGGTAGAGCCGGTTTTTCTTGATGGTCTCTTTTAACAGTATATTTAGATTTTGACTTACCCCGATTTTGACGAGAAGTACCTGGATTTTGATTATAATATATTTCCTCTAGTTCTGTTTTAATCGGGGCCTGAGACTCCTTGGATACGCGCTTTTCATGATCAGCGACCGCAGACTCCTTTGCCAAAGCAATTTTTTCCATAAACTGAAACGTACAGTCCCTACTGATGGCATTTTCTTCAAACAAACGATCGGAAAAACGCACGTCATTAATACCGATCGCAAAAATATCTCTCATTAGCGTACTGAGAGTTATTGTAGCCTCAAATCCGCAATTACTCACTAAATTTTTTACACGAGCTGCCCAATCACACACTTTTTCACCGGGCTCTCTTTGAGCAGAGTAAAATTTACTTCTCTCCGAAAAATAGGACCGCACTGGAGCAAAATGCTTTAATAACAATTTATCCAAATCCTGGAATTTCACTTCCGGTGGCGTTTTCGGTACACACAAATTTCTTAACAACACGTAACAATCTTCATTTAATGTATTTAGAAGAGTCGCACGCATTTTATCGTCCTCCGTTATACCATTTGCCACGAAAAACTGTTTTAGCCGCTCGGAAAATATCGCGTAATCCGACTTTTCCGGATCAAACGTACTTAAATTTCCGAGAAAAGATGACATTTTCACCGACTACTTTTAACAATTTAGGTCCGTAAGATCGACTGCGCCAATGATGTGTATGTATTTAATTTGAAATAATACACAACCTTAATTTATGAGAGTATATTTTCGACTGGCCGGGAGATACAATAAATGCCGTAAATGCCGTCGGTTTCGAGCCGGCAAAAAAAAGGTAACAAATAATAATACAGCTATGCGGTGTAATGTAAATAAACAACGGATATGGAACAAGTAGCTTTAAGAATCCAACGGTTTTGTCTTAGTTTCAGCGTTTTGAATCCAATGAGACTATTCCCAAAGTCGTAGCTCCTTTACTAACCGAGATACAAATTTTCAGTTTCCATATATATGCACCAAAAACCCAAAGTTTGGAAATCTATATCTCGACTTCTGTCAGTAGTAGCTTTAAAAATCCAACGGTTTTGTCTTAGCTTCGTCGTTCTAAATCCAACAAGACTATTCCCAAAGTCGTAGCTTCTTTACTAACCGAGATACAAATTTTCAGTTTCCATATATATGCACCAAAAACCCAAAGTTTGGAAATCTATATCTCGACTTCTGTCAGTAGTAGCTTTAAAAATCCAACGGTTTTGTCTTAGCTTCGTCGTTCTAAATCCAACAAGACTATTCCCAAAGTCGTAGCTCCTTTACTAACCGAGATACAAATTTTCAGTTTCCATATATATGCACCAAAAACCCAAAGTTTGGAAATCTATATCTCGACTTCTGTCAGTACTAGCTTAAAAAATCTAACGGTTTTGTCTTAGTTTCAGCGTTCTGAATCCAACGAGACTATTCGCAAAGTCGTAGCTCCTTTATTAACCGAGATACAAATTTTCAGTTTCCATATATATGCACCAAAAACCCAAAGTTTGGAAATCTATATCTCGACTTCTGTCAGTAGTAGCTTTAAAAATCCAACGGTTTTGTCTTAGTTTCAGCGTTCTGAATCCAACGAGACTATTCCCAAAGTCGTAGCTCCTTTATTAACCGAGATACAAATTTTCAGTTTCCATATATGTGCACCAAAAACCCAAAGTTTGGAAATCTATATCTCGACTTCTGTCAGTAGTAGCTTTAAAAATCCAACGTTTTTATTTTAGTTTCGTCGTTCTAAATCCAACGCGACTATTCCCAAAGTCGTAGCTCCCTTATTAACCGAGATACAAATTTTCAGTTTCCATATATATGCACCAAAAACCCAAAGTTTGGAAATCTATATCTCGACTTCTGTCAGTAGTAGCTTTAAAAATCCAACGGTTTTGTCTTAGTTTCAGCGTTTTGAATCCAACGAGACTATTCCCAAAGTCGTAGCTCCTTTATTAACCGAGATACAAATTTTCAGTTTCCATATATATGCAACAAAAACCCAAAGTTTGGAAATCTATATCTCGACTTCTGTCAGTACTAGCTTTAAAAATCCAACAATTTTGTCTTAGTTTCGTCGTTCTGAATCCAACGAGACTATTCCCAAAGTCGTAGCTTCTTTATTAACCGAGATACAAATTTTCAGTTTCCATATATGTGCACCAAAAACCCAAAGTTTGGAAATCTATATCTCGACTTCTGTCAGTAGTAGCTTTAAAAATCCAACGGTTTTGTCTTAGTTTCAGCGTTCTGAATCCAACGAGACTATTCCCAAAGTCGTAGCTCCTTTATTTACCGAGATACAAATTTTCAGTTTCCATATATATGCACCAAAAACCCAAAGTTTGGAAATCTATATCTCGACTTCTGTCAGTAGTAGCTTTAAAAATCCAACGGTTTTATTTTAGTTTCGTCGTTCTAAATCCAACGCGACTATTCCCAAAGTCGTAGCTCCCTTATTAACCGAGATACAAATTTTCAGTTTCCATATATGTGCACCAAAAACCCAAAGTATGGAAATCTATATCTCGACTTCTGTCAGTACTAGCTTTAAAAATCCAACGGTTTTGTCTTAGTTTCAGCGTTCTGAATCCAACGAGACTATTCCCAAAGTCGTAGCTCCTTTATTAACCGAGATACAAATTTTCAGTTTCCATATATGTGCACCAAAAACCCAAAATATGGAAATCTATATCTCGACTTCTGTCAGTACTAGCTTCAAAAATCCAACGGTTTTGTCTTAGTTTCAGCGTTCTGAATCCAACGAGACTATTCCCAAAGTCGTAGCTCCCTTATTAACCGAGATACAAATTTTCAGTTTCCATATATATGCACCAAAATCTGTCAGTACTAGCTTTAAAAATCCAACGGTTTTATCTTAGTGTCAGCGTTCTGAATCCATTGAGACTATTCCCAAAGTCGTAGCTCCCTTATTAACCGAGATACAAATTTTCAGTTTCCATATATATGCACCAAAAACCCAAAGTTTGGAAATCTATATCTCGACTTCTGTCAGTAGTAGCTTTAAAAATCCAACGGTTTTGTCTTAGTTTCAGCGTTCTGAATCCAACGAGACTATTCCCAAAGTCGTAGCTCCTTTATTAACCGAGATACAAATTTTCAGTTTCCATATATGTGCACCAAAAACCCAAAGTTTGGAAATCTATATCTCGACTTCTGTCAGTAGTAGCTTTAAAAATCCAACGTTTTTATTTTAGTTTCGTCGTTCTAAATCCAACGCGACTATTCCCAAAGTCGTAGCTCCTTTTTTAACCGAGATACAAATTTTCAGTTTCCATATATGTGCACCAAAAACCCAAAGTTTGGAAACCTATATCTCGACTTCTGTCAGTAGTAGCTTTAAAAATCCAACGTTTTTATTTTAGCTTCGTCGTTCTAAATCCAACGCGACTATTCCCAAAGTCGTAGCTCCCTTATTAACCGAGATACAAATTTTCAGTTTCCATATATATGCACCAAAAACCCAAAGTTTGGAAATCTATATCTCGACTTCTGTCAGTAGTAGCTTTAAAAATCCAACAATTTTGTCTTAGTTTCAGCGTTCTGAATCCAACGAGACTATTCCCAAAGTCGTAGCTTCTTTATCAACCGAGATACAAATTTTCAGTTTCCATATATATGCACCAAAAACCCAAAGTTTGGAAATCTATATCTCGACTTCTGTCAGTAGTAACTTTAAAAATCCAACGGTTTTGTCTTAGTTTCAGCGTTCTGAATCCAACGAGACTATTCCCAAAGTCGTAGCTCCCTTATTACCCGAGATACAAATTTTCAGTTTCCATATATATGCACCAAAAACCCAAAGTTTGGAAATCTATATCTCGACTTCTGTCAGTAGTAGCTTTAAAAATCCAACGGTTTTGTCTTAGTTTCAGCGTTCTGAATCCAACGAGACTATTCTTAAAGTCGTAGCTCCTTTATTAACCGAGATACAAATTTTCAGTTTCCATATATATGCACCAAAAACCCAAAGTTTGGAAATCTATATCTCGACTTCTGTCAGTAGTAGCTTTAAAAATCCAACGTTTTTATTTTAGTTTCGTCGTTCTAAATCCAACGCGACTATTCCCAAAGTCGTAGCTCCTTTATTAACCGAGATACAAATTTTCAGTTTCCATATATGTGCACCAAAAACCCAAAGTTTGGAAATCTATATCTCGACTTCTGTCAGTAGTAGCTTTAAAAATCCAACGTTTTTATTTTAGCTTCGTCGTTCTAAATCCAACGCGACTATTCCCAAAGTCGTAGCTCCCTTATTAACCGAGATACAAATTTTCAGTTTCCATATATATGCACCAAAAACCCAAAGTTTGGAAATCTATATCTCGACTTCTGTCAGTAGTAGCTTTAAAAATCCAACGGTTTTGTCTTAGTTTCAGCGTTCTGAATCCAACGAGACTATTCCCAAAGTCGTAGCTCCTTTATTAACCGAGATACAAATTTTCAGTTTCCATATATATGCACCAAAAACCCAAAGTTTGGAAATCTATATCTCGACTTCTGTCAGTACTAGCTTTAAAAATCCAACGGTTTTGTCTTAGTTTCGTCGTTCTGAATCCAACGAGACTATTCCTAAAGTCGTAGCTCCTTTACTAACCGAGATACAAATTTTCAGTTTCCATATATATGCACCAAAAACCCAAAATTTGGAAATCTATATCTCGACTTCTGTCAGTAGTAACTTTAAAAATCCAACGGTTTTGTCTTAGTTTCAGCGTTCTGAATCCAACGAGACTATTCCTAAAGTCGTAGCTCCCTTATTACCCGAGATACAAATTTTCAGTTTCCATATATATGCACCAAAAACCCAAAGTTTGGAAATCTATATCTCGACTTCTGTCAGTAGTAGCTTTAAAAATCCAACGGTTTTGTCTTAGTTTCAGCGTTCTGAATATAATGAGACTATTCCCAAAGTCGTAGCTCGTTTACTAACCGAGATACAAATTTTCAGTTTCCATATATATGCACCAAAAACCCAAAGTTTGGAAATCTATATCTCGACTTCTGTCAGTACTAGCTTTAAAAATCCAACGGTTTTGTCTTAGTTTCAGCGTTTTGAATCCAACGAGACTATTCCTAAAGTCGTAGCTCCTTTACTAACCGAGATACAAATTTTCAGTTTCCATATATATGCACCAAAAACCCAAAGTTTGGAAATCTATATCTCGACTTCTGTCAGTACTAGCTTTAAAAATCCAACGGTTTTATTTTAGTTTCGTCATTCTAAATCCAACGCGACTATTCCCAAAGTCGTAGCTCCTTTATTAACCGAGATACAAATTTTCAGTTTCCATATATATGCACCAAAAACCCAAAGTTTGGAAATCTATATCTCGACTTCTGTCAGTACTAGTTTTAAAAATCCAACGGATTTGCCTTAGTTTCAGCGTTCTGAATTCAACGAGACTATTCCCAAAGTCGTAGCTCCTTTATTAACCGAGATACAAATTTTCAGTTTCCATATATGTGCACCAAAAACCCAAAGTTTGGAAATCTATATCTCGACTTCTGTCAGTAGTAGCTTTAAAAATCCAACGGTTTTGTCTTAGTTTTAGCGTTCTGAATTCAACGAGACTATTCCCAAAGTCGTAGCTCCTTTATTAACCGAGATACAAATTTTCAGTTTCCATATATATGCACCAAAAACCCAAAGTTTGGAAATCTATATCTCGACTTCTGTCAGTAGAAGCTTTAAAAATCCAACGGTTTTGTCTTAGTTTCAGTGTTCTGAATTCAACGAGACTATTCCCAAAGTCGTAGCTCCTTTATTAACCGAGATACAAATTTTCAGTTTCCATATATATGCACCAAAAACCCAAAGTTTGGAAATCTATATCTCGACTTCTGTCAGTAGTAGCTTTAAAAATCCAACGTTTTTATTTTAGTTTCGTCGTTCTAAATCCAACGCGACTATTCCCAAAGTCGTAGCTCCCTTATTAACCGAGATACAAATTTTCAGTTTCCATATATATGCACCAAAAACCCAAAGTTTGGAAATCTATATCTCGACTTCTGTCAGTAGTAGCTTTAAAAATCCAACGGTTTTGTCTTAGTTTCAGCGTTCTGAATCCAACGAGACTATTCCCAAAGTCGTAGCTCCTTTATTAACCGAGATACAAATTTTCAGTTTCCATATATATGCACCAAAAACCCAAAGTTTGGAAATCTATATCTCGACTTCTGTCAGTACTAGCTTTAAAAATCCAACGGTTTTGTCTTAGTTTCGTCGTTTTGAATCCAACGAGACTATTCCCAAAGTCGTAGCTTCTTTATTAACCGAGATACAAATTTTCAGTTTCCATATATGTGCACCAAAAACCCAAAGTTTGGAAATCTATATCTCGACTTCTGTCAGTAGTAGCTTTAAAAATCCAACGGTTTTGTCTTAGTTTCAGCGTTCTGAATCCAACGAGACTATTCCCAAAGTCGTAGCTCCTTTATTTACCGAGATACAAATTTTCAGTTTCCATATATATGCACCAAAAACCCAAAGTTTGGAAATCTATATCTCGACTTCTGTCAGTAGTAGCTTTAAAAATCCAACGGTTTTGTCTTAGTTTCAGCGTTCTGAATCCAACGAGACTATTCCCAAAGTCGTAGCTCCTTTATTTACCGAGATACAAATTTTCAGTTTCCATATATATGCACCAAAAACCCAAAGTTTGGAAATCTATATCTCGACTTCTGTCAGTAGTAGCTTTAAAAATCCAACGGTTTTATTTTAGTTTCGTCGTTCTAAATCCAACGCGACTATTCCCAAAGTCGTAGCTCCCTTATTAACCGAGATACAAATTTTCAGTTTCCATATATGTGCACCAAAAACCCAAAGTATGGAAATCTATATCTCGACTTCTGTCAGTACTAGCTTTAAAAATCCAACGGTTTTGTCTTAGTTTCAGCGTTCTGAATCCAACGAGACTATTCCCAAAGTCGTAGCTCCTTTATTAACCGAGATACAAATTTTCAGTTTCCATATATGTGCACCAAAAACCCAAAATATGGAAATCTATATCTCGACTTCTGTCAGTACTAGCTTCAAAAATCCAACGGTTTTGTCTTAGTTTCAGCGTTCTGAATCCAACGAGACTATTCCCAAAGTCGTAGCTCCTTTATTAACCGAGATACAAATTTTCAGTTTCCATATATGTGCACCAAAAACCCAAAGTTTGGAAATCTATATCTCGACTTCTGTCAGCAGTAGCTTTAAAAATCCAACGTTTTTATTTTAGTTTCGTCGTTCTAAATCCAACGCGACTATTCCCAAAGTCGTAGCTCCTTTATTAACCGAGATACAAATTTTCAGTTTCCATATATGTGCACCAAAAACCCAAAGTTTGGAAATCTATATCTCGACTTCTGTCAGTAGTAGCTTTAAAAATCCAACGTTTTTATTTTAGCTTCGTCGTTCTAAATCCAACGCGACTATTCCCAAAGTCGTAGCTCCCTTATTAACCGAGATACAAATTTTCAGTTTCCATATATATGCACCAAAAACCCAAAGTTTGGAAATCTATATCTCGACTTCTGTCAGTAGTAGCTTTAAAAATCCAACGGTTTTGGCTTAGTTTCAGCGTTCTGAATCCAACGAGACTATTCCCAAAGTCGTAGCTCCTTTATTAACCGAGATACAAATTTTCAGTTTCCATATATATGCACCAAAAACCCAAAGTTTGGAAATCTATATCTCGACTTCTGTCAGTACTAGCTTTAAAAATCCAACGGTTTTGTCTTAGTTTCGTCGTTCTGAATCCAACGAGACTATTCCCAAAGTCGTAGCTTCTTTATTAACAGAGATACAAATTTTCAGTTTCCATATATGTGCACCAAAAACCCAAAGTTTGGAAATCTATATCTCGACTTCTGTCAGTAGTAGCTTTAAAAATCCAACGGTTTTGTCTTAGTTTCAGCGTTCTGAATCCAACGAGACTATTCCCAAAGTCGTAGCTCCTTTATTAACCGAGATACAAATTTTCAGTTTCCATATATGTGCACCAAAAACCCAAAATATGGAAATCTATATCTCGACTTCTGTCAGTACTAGCTTTAAAAATCCAACGGTTTTATCTTAGTTTCAGCGTTCTGAATCCAATGAGACTATTCCCAAAGTCGTAGCTCCCTTATTAACCGAGATACAAATTTTCAGTTTCCATATATATGCACCAAAAACCCAAAGTTTGGAAATCTATATCTCGACTTCTGTCAGTAGTAGCTTTAAAAATCCAACGGTTTTGTCTTAGTTTCAGCGTTCTGAATCCAACGAGACTATTTCCAAAGTCGTAGCTCCCTTATTAACCGAGATACAAATTTTCAGTTTCCATATATATGCACCAAAAACCCAAAGTTTGGAAATCTATATCTCGACTTCTGTCAGTACTAGCTTTAAAAATCCAACGGTTTTGTCTTAGTTTCGTCGTTCTGAATCCAACGAGACTATTCCCAAAGTCGTAGCTTCTTTATTAACCGAGATACAAATTTTCAGTTTCCATATATGTGCACCAAAAACCCAAAGTTTGGAAATCTATATCTCGACTTCTGTCAGTAGTAGCTTTAAAAATCCAACGGTTTTATTTTAGTTTCGTCGTTCTAAATCCAACGCGACTATTCCCAAAGTCGTAGCTCCTTTATTAACCGAGATACAAATTTTCAGTTTCCATATATATGCACCAAAAACCCAAAGTTTGGAAATCTATATCTCGACTTCTGTCAGTACTAGCTTTAAAAATCCAACGGTTTTGTCTTAGTTTCGTCGTTCTGAATCCAACGAGACTATTCCCAAAGTCGTAGCTTCTTTATTAACAGAGATACAAATTTTCAGTTTCCATATATGTGCACCAAAAACCCAAAGTTTGGAAATCTATATCTCGACTTCTGTCAGTAGTAGCTTTAAAAATCCAACGGTTTTGTCTTAGTTTCAGCGTTCTGAATCCAACGAGACTATTCCCAAAGTCGTAGCTCCTTTATTAACCGAGATACAAATTTTCAGTTTCCATATATGTGCACCAAAAACCCAAAATATGGAAATCTATATCTCGACTTCTGTCAGTACTAGCTTTAAAAATCCAACGGTTTTATCTTAGTTTCAGCGTTCTGAATCCAATGAGACTATTCCCAAAGTCGTAGCTCCCTTATTAACCGAGATACAAATTTTCAGTTTCCATATATATGCACCAAAAACCCAAAGTTTGGAAATCTATATCCCGACTTCTGACAGTACTAGCTTTAAAAATCCAACGGTTTTGTCTTAGTTTCAGCGTTCTGAATCCAATGAGACTATTCCCAAAGTCGTAGCTCCTTTACTAACCGAGATACAAATTTTCAGTTTCCATATATGTGCACCAAAAACCCAAAGTTTGGAAATCTATATCTCGACTTCTGTCAGTAGTAGCTTTAAAAATCCAACGGTTTTGTCTTAGTTTCAGCGTTCTGAATATAATGAGACTATTCCCAAAGTCGTAGCTCGTTTACTAACCGAGATACAAATTTTCAGTTTCCATATATATGCACCAAAAACCCAAAGTTTGGAAATCTATATCTCGACTTCTGTCAGTACTAGCTTTAAAAATCCAACGGTTTTGTCTTAGTTTCAGCGTTTTGAATCCAACGAGACTATTCCTAAAGTCGTAGCTCCTTTACTAACCGAGATACAAATTTTCAGTTTCCATATATATGCACCAAAAACCCAAAGTTTGGAAATCTATATCTCGACTTCTGTCAGTACTAGCTTTAAAAATCCAACGGTTTTATTTTAGTTTCGTCATTCTAAATCCAACGCGACTATTCCCAAAGTCGTAGCTCCTTTATTAACCGAGATACAAATTTTCAGTTTCCATATATATGCACCAAAAACCCAAAGTTTGGAAATCTATATCTCGACTTCTGTCAGTACTAGTTTTAAAAATCCAACGGATTTGCCTTAGTTTCAGCGTTCTGAATTCAACGAGACTATTCCCAAAGTCGTAGCTCCTTTATTAACCGAGATACAAATTTTCAGTTTCCATATATGTGCACCAAAAACCCAAAGTTTGGAAATCTATATCTCGACTTCTGTCAGTAGTAGCTTTAAAAATCCAACGGTTTTGTCTTAGTTTTAGCGTTCTGAATTCAACGAGACTATTCCCAAAGTCGTAGCTCCTTTATTAACCGAGATACAAATTTTCAGTTTCCATATATATGCACCAAAAACCCAAAGTTTGGAAATCTATATCTCGACTTCTGTCAGTAGAAGCTTTAAAAATCCAACGGTTTTGTCTTAGTTTCAGCGTTCTGAACTCAACGAGACTATTCCCAAAGTCGTAGCTCCTTTATTAACCGAGATACAAATTTTCAGTTTCCATATATATGCACCAAAAACCCAAAGTTTGGAAATCTATATCTCGACTTCTGTCAGTAGTAGCTTTAAAAATCCAACGTTTTTATTTTAGTTTCGTCGTTCTAAATCCAACGCGACTATTCCCAAAGTCGTAGCTCCCTTATTAACCGAGATACAAATTTTCAGTTTCCATATATATGCACCAAAAACCCAAAGTTTGGAAATCTATATCTCGACTTCTGTCTGTAGTAGCTTTAAAAATCCAACGGTTTTGTCTTAGTTTCAGCGTTCTGAATCCAACGAGACTATTCCCAAAGTCGTAGCTCCTTTATTAACCGAGATACAAATTTTCAGTTTCCATATATATGCACCAAAAACCCAAAGTTTGGAAATCTATATCTCGACTTCTGTCAGTACTAGCTTTAAAAATCCAACGGTTTTGTCTTAGTTTCGTCGTTTTGAATCCAACGAGACTATTCCCAAAGTCGTAGCTTCTTTATTAACCGAGATACAAATTTTCAGTTTCCATATATGTGCACCAAAAACCCAAAGTTTGGAAATCTATATCTCGACTTCTGTCAGTAGTAGCTTTAAAAATCCAACGGTTTTGTCTTAGTTTCAGCGTTCTGAATCCAACGAGACTATTCCCAAAGTCGTAGCTCCTTTATTTACCGAGATACAAATTTTCAGTTTCCATATATATGCACCAAAAACCCAAAGTTTGGAAATCTATATCTCGACTTCTGTCAGTAGTAGCTTTAAAAATCCAACGGTTTTGTCTTAGTTTCAGCGTTCTGAATCCAACGAGACTATTCCCAAAGTCGTAGCTCCTTTATTTACCGAGATACAAATTTTCAGTTTCCATATATATGCACCAAAAACCCAAAGTTTGGAAATCTATATCTCGACTTCTGTCAGTAGTAGCTTTAAAAATCCAACGGTTTTATTTTAGTTTCGTCGTTCTAAATCCAACGCGACTATTCCCAAAGTCGTAGCTCCCTTATTAACCGAGATACAAATTTTCAGTTTCCATATATGTGCACCAAAAACCCAAAGTATGGAAATCTATATCTCGACTTCTGTCAGTACTAGCTTTAAAAATCCAACGGTTTTGTCTTAGTTTCAGCGTTCTGAATCCAACGAGACTATTCCCAAAGTCGTAGCTCCTTTATTAACCGAGATACAAATTTTCAGTTTCCATATATGTGCACCAAAAACCCAAAATATGGAAATCTATATCTCGACTTCTGTCAGTACTAGCTTCAAAAATCCAACGGTTTTGTCTTAGTTTCAGCGTTCTGAATCCAACGAGACTATTCCCAAAGTCGTAGCTCCTTTATTAACCGAGATACAAATTTTCAGTTTCCATATATGTGCACCAAAAACCCAAAGTTTGGAAATCTATATCTCGACTTCTGTCAGTAGTAGCTTTAAAAATCCAACGTTTTTATTTTAGTTTCGTCGTTCTAAATCCAACGCGACTATTCCCAAAGTCGTAGCTCCTTTATTAACCGAGATACAAATTTTCAGTTTCCATATATGTGCACCAAAAACCCAAAGTTTGGAAATCTATATCTCGACTTCTGTCAGTAGTAGCTTTAAAAATCCAACGTTTTTATTTTAGCTTCGTCGTTCTAAATCCAACGCGACTATTCCCAAAGTCGTAGCTCCCTTATTAACCGAGATACAAATTTTCAGTTTCCATATATATGCACCAAAAACCCAAAGTTTGGAAATCTATATCTCGACTTCTGTCAGTAGTAGCTTTAAAAATCCAACGGTTTTGGCTTAGTTTCAGCGTTCTGAATCCAACGAGACTATTCCCAAAGTCGTAGCTCCTTTATTAACCGAGATACAAATTTTCAGTTTCCATATATATGCACCAAAAACCCAAAGTTTGGAAATCTATATCTCGACTTCTGTCAGTACTAGCTTTAAAAATCCAACGGTTTTGTCTTAGTTTCGTCGTTCTGAATCCAACGAGACTATTCCCAAAGTCGTAGCTTCTTTATTAACAGAGATACAAATTTTCAGTTTCCATATATGTGCACCAAAAACCCAAAGTTTGGAAATCTATATCTCGACTTCTGTCAGTAGTAGCTTTAAAAATCCAACGGTTTTGTCTTAGTTTCAGCGTTCTGAATCCAACGAGACTATTCCCAAAGTCGTAGCTCCTTTATTAACCGAGATACAAATTTTCAGTTTCCATATATGTGCACCAAAAACCCAAAATATGGAAATCTATATCTCGACTTCTGTCAGTACTAGCTTTAAAAATCCAACGGTTTTGTCTTAGTTTCAGCGTTCTGAATCCAACGAGACTATTCCCAAAGTCGTAGCTCCCTTATTAACCGAGATACAAATTTTCAGTTTCCATATATATGCACCAAAATCTGTCAGTACTAGCTTTAAAAATCCAACGGTTTTATCTTAGTTTCAGCGTTCTGAATCCAATGAGACTATTCCCAAAGTCGTAGCTCCCTTATTAACCGAGATACAAATTTTCAGTTTCCATATATATGCACCAAAAACCCAAAGTTTGGAAATCTATATCTCGACTTCTGTCAGTAGTAGCTTTAAAAATCCAACGGTTTTGTCTTAGTTTCAGCGTTCTGAATCCAACGAGACTATTTCCAAAGTCGTAGCTCCCTTATTAACCGAGATACAAATTTTCAGTTTCCATATATATGCACCAAAATCTGTCAGTACTAGCTTTAAAAATCCAACGGTTTTATCTTAGTTTCAGCGTTCTGAATCCAATGAGACTATTCCCAAAGTCGTAGCTCCTTTATTAACCGAGATACAAATTTTCAGTTTCCATATATGTGCACCAAAAACCCAAAGTTTGGAAATCTATATCTCGACTTCTGTCAGTAGTAGCTTTAAAAATCCAACGTTTTTATTTTAGTTTCGTCGTTCTAAATCCAACGCGACTATTCCCAAAGTCGTAGCTCCTTTATTAACCGAGATACAAATTTTCAGTTTCCATATATATGCACCAAAAACCCAAAGTTTGGAAATCTATATCTCGACTTCTGTCAGTACTAGTTTTAAAAATCCAACGGTTTTGTCTTAGTTTCGTCGTTCTGAATCCAACGAGACTATTCCCAAAGTCGTAGCTTCTTTATTAACAGAGATACAAATTTTCAGTTTCCATATATGTGCACCAAAAACCCAAAGTTTGGAAATCTATATCTCGACTTCTGTCAGTAGTAACTTTAAAAATCCAACGGTTTTGTCTTAGTTTCAGCGTTCTGAATCCAACGAGACTATTCCCAAAGTCGTAGCTCCCTTATTACCCGAGATACAAATTTTCAGTTTCCATATATATGCACCAAAAACCCAAAGTTTGGAAATCTATATCTCGACTTCTGTCAGTAGTAGCTTTAAAAATCCAACGGTTTTGTCTTAGTTTCAGCGTTCTAAATCCAACGAGACTATTCCCAAAGTCGTAGCTCCTTTATTAACCGAGATACAAATTTTCAGTTTCCATATATATGCACCAAAAACCCAAAGTTTGGAAATCTATATCTCGACTTCTGTCAGTAGTAGCTTTAAAAATCCAACGTTTTTATTTTAGTTTCGTCGTTCTAAATCCAACGCGACTATTCCCAAAGTCGTAGCTCCTTTATTAACCGAGATACAAATTTTCAGTTTCCATATATGTGCACCAAAAACCCAAAGTTTGGAAATCTATATCTCGACTTCTGTCAGTAGTAGCTTTAAAAATCCAACGTTTTTATTTTAGCTTCGTCGTTCTAAATCCAACGCGACTATTCCCAAAGTCGTAGCTCCCTTATTAACCGAGATACAAATTTTCAGTTTCCATATATATGCACCAAAAACCCAAAGTTTGGAAATCTATATCTCGACTTCTGTCAGTAGTAGCTTTAAAAATCCAACGGTTTTGTCTTAGTTTCGTCGTTCTGAATCCAACGCGACTATTCCCAAAGTCGTAGCTCCCTTATTAACCGAGATACAAATTTTCAGTTTCCATATATATATGCACCAAAAACCCAAAGTTTGGAAATCTATATCTCGACTTCTGTCAGTACTAGCTTTAAAAATCCAACGGTTTTATTTTAGTTTCGTCATTCTAAATCCAACGCGACTATTCCCAAAGTCGTAGCTCCTTTATTAACCGAGATACAAATTTTCAGTTTCCATATATATGCACCAAAAACCCAAAGTTTGGAAATCTATATCTCGACTTCTGTCAGTACTAGTTTTAAAAATCCAACGGTTTTGCCTTAGTTTCAGCGTTCTGAATCCAATGAGACTATTCCCAAAGTCGTAGCTCCTTTATTAACCGAGATACAAATTTTCAGTTTCCATATATATGCACCAAAAACCCAAAGTTTGGAAATCTATATCTCGACTTCTGTCAGTAGTAGCTTTAAAAATCCAACGGTTTTGTCTTAGTTTCGTCGTTCTGAATTCAACGAGACTATTCCCAAAGTCGTAGCTTCTTTATTAACCGAGATACAAATTTTCAGTTTCCATATATATATGCACCAAAAACCCAAAGTTTGGAAATCTATATCTCGACTTCTGTCAGTAGTAGCGTTAAAAATCCAACGTTTTTATTTTAGCTTCGTCGTTCTAAATCCAACGCGACTATTCCCAAAGTCGTAGCTCCCTTATTAACCGAGATACAAATTTTCAGTTTCCATATATATGCACCAAAAACCCAAAGTTTGGAAATCTATATCTCGACTTCTGTCAGTAGTAGCTTTAAAAATCCAACGGTTTTGTCTTAGTTTCGTCGTTCTGAATCCAACGAGACTATTCCCAAAGTCGTAGCTTCTTTATTAACCGAGATACAAATTTTCAGTTTCCATATATATGCACCAAAAACCCAAAGTTTGGAAATCTATATCTCGACTTCTGTCAGTAGTAGCTTTAAAAATCCAACGGTTTTGTCTTAGTTTCGTCGTTCTGAATCCAACGAGACTATTCCCAAAGTCGTAGCTTCTTTATTAACCGAGATACAAATTTTCAGTTTCCATATATATATGCACCAAAAACCCAAAGTTTGGAAATCTATATCTCGACTTCTGTCAGTACTAGCTTTAAAAATCCAACGGTTTTATTTTAGTTTCGTTATTCTAAATCCAACGCGACTATTCCCAAAGTCGTAGCTCCTTTATTAACCGAGATACAAATTTTCAGTTTCCATATATATGCACCAAAAACCCAAAGTTTGGAAATCTATATCTCGACTTCTGTCAGTACTAGTTTTAAAAATCCAACGGTTTTGCCTTAGTTTCAGCGTTCTGAATCCAATGAGACTATTCCCAAAGTCGTAGCTCCTTTATTAACCGAGATACAAATTTTCAGTTTCCATATATATGCACCAAAAACCCAAAGTTTGGAAATCTATATCTCGACTTCTGTCAGTAGTAGCTTTAAAAATCCAACGGTTTTGTCTTAGTTTCAGCGTTCTGAATTCAACGAGACTATTCCCAAAGTCGTAGCTCCTTTATTAACCGAGATACAAATTTTCAGTTTCCATATATATGCACCAAAAACCCAAAGTTTGGAAATCTATATCTCGACTTCTGTCAGTAGTAGCTTTAAAAGTCCAACGGTTTTGTCTTAGTTTCAGCGTTCTGAATCCAACGAGACTATTCCCAAAGTCGTAGCTCCTTTACTAACCGAGATACAAATTTTCAGTTTCCATATATATGCACCAAAAACCCAAAGTTTGGAAATCTATATCTCGACTTCTGTCAGTAGTAGCTTTAAAAATCCAACGGTTTTGTCTTAGATTCAGCGTTCTGAATCCAACGAGACTATTCCCAAAGTCGTAGCTCCTTTATTAACCGAGATACAAATTTTCAGTTTCCATATATATGCTCCAAAAACCCAAAGTTTGGAAATCTATATCTCGACTTCTGTCAGTACTAGCTTTAAAAATACAACGGTTTTGTCTTAGCTTTAGCGTTCTGAATCCAACGAGACTATTCTTAAAGTCGTATCTTCTTTATTAACCGAGATACAAATTTTCAGTTTTCATATATATGCACCAAAAACCCAAAGTTTGGAAATCTATATCTCGACTTCTGTCAGTACTAGCTTTAGAAATCCAACGGTTTTGTCTTAGTTTCGTCGTTCTGAATCCAACGAGACTTATCCCAAAGTCGTAGCTCCTTTATTAACCGAGATACAAATTTTCAGTTTCCATATATGTGCTCCAAAAACCCAAAGTTTGGAAATCTATATCTCGACTTCTGTCAGTACTAGCTTTAAAAATACAACGGTTTTGTCTTAGCTTTAGCGTTTTGAATCCAACGAGACTATTCTTAAAGTCGTATCTTCTTTATTAACCGAGATACAAATTTTCAGTTTTCATATATATGCACCAAAAACCCAAAGTTTGGAAATCTATATCTCGACTTCTGTCAGTAGTAGCTTTAAAAATCCAACGGTTTTGTCTTAGTTTCAGCGTTCTGAATTTAACGAGACTATTCCCAAAGTCGTAGCTCCTTTATTAACCGAGATACAAATTTTCAGTTTCCATATATATGCACCAAAAACCCAAAGTTTGGAAATCTATATCTCGACTTCTGTCGGTAGTAGCTTTAAAAGTCCAACGGTTTTGTCTTAGTTTCAGCGTTCTGAATCCAACGAGACTATTCCCAAAGTCGTAGCTCCTTTACTACCCGAGATACAAATTTTCAGTTTCCATATATATGCACCAAAAACCCAAAGTTTGGAAATCTATATCTCGACTTCTGTCAGTAGTAGCTTTAAAAATCCAACGGTTTTGTCTTAGTTTCAGCGTTCTGAATCCAACGAGACTATTCCCAAAGTCGTAGCTCCTTTATTAACCGAGATACAAATTTTCAGTTTCCATATATGTGCTCCAAAAACCCAAAGTTTGGAAATCTATATCTCGACTTCTGTCAGTACTAGCTTTAAAAGTCCAACGGTTTTGTCTTAGATTCATCCTTCTGAATTCAACGCGACTATTCCCAAAGTCGTAGCTCCTTTATTTACCGAGATACAAATTTTCAGTTTCCATATATATGCACCAAAAACCCAAAGTTTGGAAATCTATATCTCGACTTCTGTCAGTATTAGCTTTAAAAATCCAACGGTTTTGTCTTAGTTTCAGCGTTCTGATTCCAACGAGACTATTCCCAAAGTCGTAGCTCCTTTATTAACCGAGATACAAATTTTCAGTTTCCATAAATGTGCTCCAAAAACCCAAAGTTTGGAAATCTATATCTCGACTTCTGTCAGTAGTAGCTTTAAAAATCCAACGGTTTTATTTTAGTTTCGTCGTTCTAAATCCAACTCGACTATTCCCAAAGTCGTAGCTCCCTTATTAACCGAGATACAAATTTTCAGTTTCCATATATATGCACCAAAAACCCAAAGTTTGGAAATCTATATCTCGACTTCTGTCAGTACTAGCTTTAAAAATCCAACGGTTTTGTCTTAGTTTCGTCGTCCTAAATCCAACGCGACTATTCCCAAAGTCGTAGCTCCTTTATTAACCGAGATACAAATTTTCAGTTTCCATATATATGCACCAAAAACCCAAAGTTTGGAAATCTATATCTCGACTTCTGTCAGTAATAGCTTTAAAAATCCAACGGTTTTGTCTTAGTTTCAGCGTTCTGAATCCAACGAGACTATTCCCAAAGTCGTAGCTCCTTTATTAACCGAGATACAAATTTTCAGTTTCCATATATGTATGTGCTCCAAAAACCCAAAGTTTGGAAATCTATATCTCGACTTCTGTCAGTACTAGCTTTAAAAATTCCAACGGTTTTGTCTTAGTTTCGTCGTTCTTAATCCAACGCGACTATTCTTAAACTCGTAGCTCCTTTATTAACCGAGATACAAATTTTCAATTTCCATATATGTGCACCAAAAACCCAATGTTTGGAAATCTATATCTCGACTTCTGTCAGTACTAACTTTAAACATCCAACGGTTTTGTCTTAGTTTCGTCGTTCTGAATCCAACGCGACTACTCCCAAAGTCGTAGCTCCTTTATTAACCGATATACAAATTTTCAGTTTCCATATATGTGCTCCAAAAACCCAAAGTTTGGAAATCTATATCTCGACTTCTGTCAGTACTAACTTTAAAAATCCAATGGTTTTGTCTTAGTTTCGTCGTTCTGAATCCAACGAGACTATTCTTAAAGTCATATCTTCTTTATTAACCGAGATACAAATTTTCAGTTTCCATATATGTGCACCAAAAACCCAAAGTTTGGAAATCTATATCTCGACTTCTATCAGTATTAGCTTTAAAAATCAAACGGTTTTGTCTTAGTTTCGTCGTTCTGAATCCAACGCGACTACTCCCAAAGTCGTAGCTCCTTTATTAACCGATATACAAATTTTCAGTTTCCATATATGTGCTCCAAAAACCCAAAGTTTGGAAATCTATATCTCGACTTCTGTCAGTACTAACTTTAAAAATCAAACGGTTTTGTCTTAGTTTCGTTGTTCTAAATCCAACGCGACTATTCCCAAAGTCGTAGCTCCTTTATTAACCGAGATACAAATTTTTAGTTTTCATATTTAGTTGGTAAACTATAGTACTGCAGCTCCAGTGCTATTTTTTTATTATCTCTTGCCAAAATGGTTCTTTCGTCGACAGATCTACGTGAAATTAAGTCAGTTGTTGCTGCTGTTTTTAATGAAAAATTTCTCTCTGATATAGCAGAAAAAGTTCTCACAATGGTTGAACAACTTTTTGATGATAGATTGAAAACTCAAAAGGCCAAAATTGAGAAAATTAGAGGTGGTCTGATAAAGTTACAAAATTAAAATGCCACTCTTCGACAACAAATAGATCAACAAACAAGCAAAAAGAGCATGTGTGCGCAATGACAACATCCGTATTTTTGTTTAACAACCTGAGGAATCCGAAAATCTGCCCAATAAATTATTGGATTTATTTAACACTAAACTTAAATTAAAAATTGGACAGAATGACGTGAAAAATGCCACAGAATTGCTTCTAAAATTCCTAGCGAATCACCGCCGCCGTCGCGACGGCAGTTATGGTGCGATTCTCGTCGGAGGCCGCTCGTCTAGCCGTGCTTAAAAATCGAAAATATCAAAAAATACGGGTGTGCAAATTAAGGAGGACCTAACTAAATCTCGGTAAGTGCTATTCAAATGTGCTTCTAGTTCATTTTCACATAAAAATACATGGATTTTGAATGGTAATGTGTATGTTAGAGCGGAAAATGGTACAGTGCACCGCATTAACTCAGAGATGGATATTCATTCAATTAAAAATTGACGTGATTAACAGGTACATTTAAAAATTAAAATTGGTCATTTGGTTTACTGTACTTTTATATAAGTATATAGCTACATATATTATTTATAATTTCATGCGTGTTTACGCTTTTTGTTTATAACGATAAAATGGTAGAATTTGTATTTTTTTTCGTTTTGTTTTTATAATTGTTTCTTTGGTAAAAACTTGTCTTAAGTATTAAAAATGGGAATGAGAGCGACTCATTCATCATTCATCTGTGGTTCTTAACCTTTAACCATTTACTTTTTTTATGTTAAATAATTTTTATTTGTATATTATTTTTATAAAATAATTTTTTATTTCTTACTAATTTTTCTCTTTTTGGTATAAAAAGGTATATTATAGTGTCTGTTATAGTGAGGTGTTATATATTTTATAAGTAAATGAGAATTGCAAATTTAAACGTAAGATCATTGCATACAAGGTTCAATGAATTTAGATTCCTAGTACAATATCAAAATAGAATAGAGAATATCAAAATGTAGACATTATCTTTTTATCTGAAACATGACTCTCCAATACCGATGACTCATTGTTGTTTCAAATTCCGGGATACCAATTTTTTAAGAAGAATCGTCAGGGTAAAGGCGGGGGCGTGGCGGCTTATGTAAGAGACAAGTATAAGGTTAATATTGTTTCATTTGACTTTAATATTAATGCTCAATTGGAACTTCTGTTCTTAAAAATAAAAATCAAAAATAAAAATTATGCTTTTGGTGGTTTTTATAAGACCATCCGCAAGATCGTAGCTTTTATGATAGCCGAGATATGACATTTTTGTAGCCCATTTTTGGCCTCAAAAACGGACGTCGAAAACGACTTTTTCAGGATTTTCAAAGTGCTCTCATTCCCTTAGTTCTGCTCGGATCCTGTTATAACCCGGTGTTTTCGTAATCTAGGTGATCAGAATAAGACGCTGGTATACTTAGTTTGAATTCGAAAAAATCAATTTTTGGTGAAAAAATTCGATACGGGGGTTATACCCGAAAAATGAAAAAACCCAAACTTTGAAGGCTCATATCTCGGCTTCTATTGGAGCTATCGGGAAAATTCCAACGGTTTTGTCTTAGTTTCGTCCTTCTGAATCCAACGAGACCATCCGCAAGGTCGTAGCTTCTACGAGAGCCGAGATATGGCATTTTTGTAGCCCATTTTTGGCCTCAAAAACGGACGTCGAAAACGACATTTTCAGGATTTTCAAAGTGCTCTCATTCCCTTAGTTCTGCTCGAATCCTGTTATAACCCGGTGTTTTCGTAATCTAGGTGATCCAAATAAGACGCTGGTATACTTAGTTTGATTTCGAAAAAAATCAATTTTTGGTAAAAAAATTTGATACGGGGGGGTATACCCGAAAAATGAAAAAACCCAAACTTTGAAGGTCGATATCTCGGCTTCTATGGGAGCTATCGGGAAAATTCCAACGGTTTTGTCTTAGTTTCGTCATTCTGAATCCAACGAGACCATCCGCAAGGTCGTAGCTCTTACGATAGCCGAGATATGGCATTTTTGATGCCCATTTTTGGCCTCAATAACGGACGTCGAAAACGACTTTTTCAGGATTTTCAAAGTGCTCTCATTCCCTTAGTTCTGCTCGGATCCTGTTATAACCCGGTGTTTTCGTAATCTTGGTGATCCAAATAAGACGCTGGTATACTTAGTTTGATTTCGAAAAAAATCAATTTTTGGTGAAAAAATCGATACGGGGGGGTATACCCGAAAAATGAAAAAACCCAAACTTTGAAGGTCGATATCTCGGCTTCTATGGGAGCTATCGGGAAAATTATAACGGTTTTGTCTTAGTTTCGTCATTCTGAATCCAACGAGACCATCCGCAAGGTCGTAGCTCTTACGATAGCCGAGATATGGCATTTTTGATGCCCATTTTTGGCCTCAAAAACGGACGTCGAAAACGACTTTTTCAGGATTTTCAAAGTGCTCTCATTCCCTTAGTTCTGCTCGGATCCTGTTATAACCCGGTGTTTTCGTAATCTAGGTGATCCAAATAAGACGCTGGTATACTTAGTTTGATTTCGAAAAAAATCAATTTTTGGTGAAAAATTCGATACGGGGGGGTATACCCGAAAAATGAAAAAACCCAAATTTTGAAGGTCGATATCTCGGCTTCTATGGGAGCTATCGGGAAAATTCCAACGGTTTTGTCTTAGTTTCGTCATTCTGAATCCAACGAGACCATCCACAAGGTCGTAGCTCTTACGATAGCCGAGATATGGCATTTTTGATGCCCATTTTTGGCCTCAAAAACGGACGTCGAAAACGACTTTTTCAGGATTTTCAAAGTGCTCTCATTCCCTTAGTTCTGCTCGGATCCTGTTATAACCCGGTGTTTTCGTAATCTAGGTGATCCAAATAAGACGCTGGTATACTTAGTTTGATTTTGAAAAAAATCAATTTTTGGTGAAAAATTCGATACGGGGGGGTATACCCGAAAAATGAAGAAACCCAAACTTTGAAGGTCGATATCTTGGCTTCTATGGGAGCTATCGAGAAAATTCCAACGGTTTTGTCTTAGTTTCGTCATTCTGAATCCAACGAGACCATCCGCAAGGTTGTAGCTCTTACGATAGCCGAGATATGGCATTTTTGATGCCCATTTTTGGCCTCAAAAACGGACGTCGAAAACGACTTTTTCAGGATTTTCAAAGTGCTCTCATTCCCTTAGTTCTGCTCGGATCCTGTTATAACCCGGTGTTTTCGTAATCTAGGTGATCCAAATAAGACGCTGGTATACTTAGTTTGATTTCGAAAAAAATCAATTTTTGGTGAAAAATTCGATACGGGGGGGTATACCCGAAAAATGAAAAAACCCAAACTTTGAAGGTCGATATCTCGGCTTCTATGGGAGCTATCGGGAAAATTCCAACGGTTTTGTCTTAGTTTCGTCATTCTAAATCCAACGAGACCATCCGCAAGGTCGTAGCTCTTACGATAGCCGAGATATGGCATTTTTGATGCCCATTTTTGGCCTCAAAAACGGACGTCGAAAACGACTTTTTCAGGATTTTCAAAGTGCTCTCATTCCCTTAGTTCTGCTCGGATCCTGTTATAACCCGGTGTTTTCGTAATCTAGGTGATCCAAATAAGACGCTGGTATACTTAGTTTGATTTCGAAAAAAATCAATTTTTGGTGAAAAATTCGATACGGGGGGGTATACCCGAAAAATGAAAAAACCCAAACTTTGAAGGTCGATATCTCGGCTTCTATGGGAGCTATCGGGAAAATTCCAACGGTTTTGTCTTAGTTTCGTCATTCTAAATCCAACGAGACCATCCGCAAGATCGTAGCTCTTACGATAGCCGAGATATGGCATTTTTGATGCCCATTTTTGGCCTCAAAAACGGACGTCGAAAACGACTTTTTCAGGATTTTCAAAGTGCTCTCATTCCCTTAGTTCTGCTCGGATCCTGTTATAACCCGGTGTTTTCGTAATCTAGGTGATCCAAATAAGACGCTGGTATACTTAGTTTGATTTCGAAAAAAATCAATTTTTGGTAAAAAAATTTGATACGGGGGGGTATACCCGAAAAATGAAAAAACCCAAATTTTGAAGGTCGATATCTCGGCTTCTATGGGAGCTATCGGGAAAATTCCAACGGTTTTGTCTTAGTTTCGTCATTCTAAATCCAACGAGACCATCCGCAAGGTCGTAGCTCTTACGATAGCCGAGATATGGCATTTTTGATGCCCATTTTTGGCCTCAAAAACGGACGTCGAAAACGACTTTTTCAGGATTTTCAAAGTGCTCTCATTCCCTTAGTTCTGCTCGGATCCTGTTATAACCCGGTGTTTTCGTAATCTAGGTGATCCAAATAAGACGCTGGTATACTTAGTTTGATTTCGAAAAAAATCAATTTTTGGTGAAAAATTCGATACGGGGGGGTATACCCGAAAAATGAAAAAACCCAAACTTTGAAGGTCGATATCTCGGCTTCTATGGGAGCCATCGGGAAAATTCCAACGGTTTTGTCTTAGTTTCGTCATTCTAAATCCAACGAGACCATCCGCAAGGTCGTAGCTCTTACGATAGCCGAGATATGGCATTTTTGATGCCCATTTTTGGCCTCAAAAACGGACGTCGAAAACGACTTTTTCAGGATTTTCAAAGTGCTCTCATTCCCTTAGTTCTGCTCGGATCCTGTTATAACCCGGTGTTTTCGTAATCTAGGTGATCCAAATAAGACGCTGGTATACTTAGTTTGATTTCGAAAAAAATCAATTTTTGGTGAAAAATTCGATACGGGGGGGTATACCCGAAAAATGAAAAAACCCAAACTTTGAAGGTCGATATCTCGGCTTCTATGGGAGCTATCGGGAAAATTCCAACGGTTTTGTCTTAGTTTCGTCATTCTAAATCCAACGAGACCATCCGCAAGATCGTAGCTCTTACGATAGCCGAGATATGGCATTTTTGATGCCCATTTTTGGCCTCAAAAACGGACGTCGAAAACGACTTTTTCAGGATTTTCAAAGTGCTCTCATTCCCTTAGTTCTGCTCGGATCCTGTTATAACCCGGTGTTTTCGTAATCTAGGTGATCCAAATAAGACGCTGGTATATAGTTTGATTTCGAAAAAAATCAATTTTTGGTAAAAAAATTTGATACGGGGGGGTATACCCGAAAAATGAAAAAACCCAAATTTTGAAGGTCGATATCTCGGCTTCTATGGGAGCTATCGGGAAAATTCCAACGGTTTTGTCTTAGTTTCGTCATTCTAAATCCAACGAGACCATCCGCAAGGTCGTAGCTCTTACGATAGCCGAGATATGGCATTTTTGATGCCCATTTTTGGCCTCAAAAACGGACGTCGAAAACGACTTTTTCAGGATTTTCAAAGTGCTCTCATTCCCTTAGTTCTGCTCGGATTCTGTTATAACCCGGTGTTTTCGTAATCTAGGTGATCCAAATAAGACGCTGGTATACCTAGTTTGATTTTGAAAAAAATCAATTTTTGGTGAAAAATTCGATACGGGGGGGTATACCCGAAAAATGAAAAAACCCAAATTTTGAAGGTCGATATCTCGGCTTCTATGGGAGCTATCGGGAAAATTCCAACGGTTTTGTCTTAGTTTTGTCATTCTAAATCCAACGAGACTATCCGCAAGGTCGTAGCTCCTACGATAGCCGAGATATGGCATTTTTGATACCCATTTTTTGCCTCAAAAACGGACGTCGAAAACGACTTTTTCAGGATTTTCAAAGTGCTCTCATTCCCTTAGTTCTGCTCGGATCCTGTTATAACCCGGTGTTTTCGTAATCTAGGTGATCCAAATAAGACGCTGGTATACTTAGTTTGATTTCGAAAAAAATCAATTTTTGGTGAAAAATTCGATACGGGGGGGTATACCCGAAAAATGAAAAAACCCAAACTTTGAAGGTCGATATCTCGGCTTCTATGGGAGCTATCGGGAAAATTCCAACGGTTTTGTCTTAGTTTCGTCATTCTAAATCCAACGAGACCATCCGCAAGATCGTAGCTCTTACGATAGCCGAGATATGGCATTTTTGATGCCCATTTTTGGCCTCAAAAACGGACGTCGAAAACGACTTTTTCAGTATTTTCAAAGTGCTCTCATTCCCTTAGTTCTGCTCTGATCCTGTTATAACCCGGTGTTTTCGTAATCTAGGTGATCCAAATAAGACGCTGGTATACTTAGTTTGATTTCGAAAAAAATCAATTTTTGGTGAAAAATTCGATACGGGGGGGTATACCCGAAAAATGAAAAAACCCAAACTTTGAAGGTCGATATCTCGGCTTCTATGGGAGCTATCGGCAAAATTCCAACGGTTTTGTCTTAGTTTCGTCATTCTGAATCCAACGAGACCATCCGCAAGGTCGTAGCTTTTACGATAGCCGAGATATGGCATTTTTGATGCCCATTTTTGGCCTCAAAAACGGACGTCGAAAACGACTTTTTCAGGATTTTCAAAGTGCTCTCATTCCCTTAGTTCTGCTCGGATCCTGTTATAACCCGGTGTTTTCGTAATTTAGGTGATCCAAATAAGACGCTGGTATACTTAGTTTGATTTCGAAAAAAATCAATTTTTGGTGAAAAATTCGATACGGGGGGGTATACCCGAAAAATGAAAAAACCCAAACTTTGAAGGTCGATATCTCGGCTTCTATGGGAGCTATCGGGAAAATTCCAACGGTTTTGTCTTAGTTTCGTCATTCTAAATCCAACGAGACCATCCGCAAGATCGTAGCTCTTACGATAGCCGAGATATGGCATTTTTGATGCCCATTTTTGGCCTCAAAAACGGACGTCGAAAACGACTTTTTCAGGATTTTCAAAGTGCTCTCATTCCCTTAGTTCTGCTCGGATCCTGTTATAACCCGGTGTTTTCGTAATCTAGGTGATCCAAATAAGACGCTGGTATACTTAGTTTGATTTCGAAAAAAAATCAATTTTTGGTGAAAAAAATTTGATACGGGGGGGGTATACCCGAAAAAATGAAAAAACCCAAATTTTGAAGGTCGATATCTCGGCTTCTATGGGAGCTATCGGGAAAATTCCAACGGTTTTGTCTTAGTTTCGTCATTCTAAATCCAACGAGACCATCCGCAAGGTCGTAGCTCTTACGATAGCCGAGATATGGCATTTTTGATGCCCCATTTTTGGCCTCAAAAACGGACGTCGAAAACGACTTTTTCAGGATTTTCAAAGTGCTCTCATTCCCTTAGTTCTGCTCGGATCCTGTTATAACCCGGTGTTTTCGTAATCTAGGTGATCCAAATAAGACGCTGGTATACTTAGTTTGATTTCGAAAAAAAATCAATTTTTGGTGAAAAATTCGATACGGGGGGGGTATACCCGAAAAATGAAAAAACCCCAAACTTTGAAGGTCGATATCTCGGCTTCTATGGGAGCTATCGGGAAAATTCCAACGGTTTCTGTCCTTAGTTTCGTCATTCTAAATCCAACGAGACCATCCGCAAGGTCGTAGCTCTTACGATAGCCGAGATATGGCATTTTGATGCCCATTTTTGGCCTCAAAAACGGACGTCGAAAACGACTTTTTCAGGATTTTCAAAGTGCTCTCATTCCCTTAGTTCTGCTCGGATCCTGTTATAACCCGGTGTTTTCGTAATCTAGGTGATCCAAATAAGACGCTGGTATACTTAGTTTGATTTCGAAAAAAATCAATTTTGGTGAAAAATTCGATACGGGGGGGGTATACCCGAAAAATGAAAAAACCCAAACTTTTGAAGGTCGATATCTCGGCTTCTATGGGAGCTATCGGGAAAAATTCCAACGGTTTTGTCTTAGTTTCGTCATTCTAAATCCAACGAGACCATCCGCAAGATCGTAGCTCTTACGATAGCCGAGATATGGCATTTTTGATGCCCATTTTTGGCCCTCAAAAACGGACGTCGAAAACGACTTTTTCAGGATTTTCAAAGTGCTCTCATTCCCTTAGTTCTGCTCGGATCCTGTTATAACCCGGTGTTTTCGTAATCTAGGTGATCCAAAATAAGACGCTGGTATATAGTTTGATTTCGAAAAAAAATCAATTTTTGGTAAAAAAATTTGATACGTGGGGGGTATACCCGAAAAATGAAAAAACCCAAATTTTGAAGGTCGATATCTCGGCTTTCTATGGGAGCTATCGGGAAAATTCCAACGGTTTTGTCTTAGTTTCGTCGATTCTAAATCCAACGAGACCATCCGCAAGGTCGTAGCTCTTACGATAGCCGAGATATGGCATTTTTGATGCCCATTTTTGGCCTCAAAAACGGACGTCCGAAAACGACTTTTTCAGGATTTTCAAAGTGCTCTCATTCCCTTAGTTCTGCTCGGATCCTGTTATAACCCGGTGTTTTCGTAATCTAGGTGATCCAAATAAGACGCTGGTATACTTAGTTTGATTTCGAAAAAAAATCAATTTTTGGTGAAAAATTCGATACGGGGGGGTATACCCGAAAAATGAAAAAATCCCAAACTTTTGAAGGTCGATATCTCGGCTTCTATGGGAGCTATCGGGAAAATTCCAACGGTTTTGTCTTAGTTGTCGTCATTCTAAATCCAACGAGACCATCCGCAAGATCGTAGCTCTTACGATAGCCGAGATATGGCATTTTTGACACATCTCGTGAGAGTCCTCAAAAACGGACGTCGAAAACGACTTTTTCAGGATTTTCAAAGTGCTCTCATTCCCTTAGTTCTGCTCGGATCCTGTTATAACCCGGTGTTTTCGTAATCTAGGTGATCCAAATAAGACGCTGGTATACTTAGTTTGATTTCGAAAAAAATCAATTTTTGGTAAAAAAATTTGATACGGGGGGGTATACCCGAAAAATGAAAAAACCCAAATTTTGAAGGTCGATATCTCGGCTTCTATGGGAGCTATCGGGAAAATTCCAACGGTTTTGTCTTAGTTTCGTCATTCTAAATCCAACGAGAGCATCCGCAAGGTCGTAGCTCTTACGATAGCCGAGATATGGCATTTTTGATGCCCATTTTTGGCCTCAAAAACGGACGTCGAAAACGACTTTTTCAGGATTTTCAAAGTGCTCTCATTCCCTTAGTTCTGCTCGGATTCTGTTATAACCCGGTGTTTTCGTAATCTAGGTGATCCAAATAAGACGCTGGTATACTTAGTTTGATTTCGAAAAAAATCAATTTTTGGTGAAAAATTCGATACGGGGGGGTATACCCGAAAAATGAAAAAACCCAAACTTTGAAGGTCGATATCTCGGCTTCTATGGGAGCTATCGGGAAAATTCCAACGGTTTTGTCTTAGTTTCGTCATTCTAAATCCAACGAGACCATCCGCAAGGTCGTAGCTCTTACGATAGCCGAGATATGGCATTTTTGATGCCCATTTTTGGCCTCAAAAACGGACGTCGAAAACGACTTTTTCAGGATTTTCAAAGTGCTCTCATTCCCTTAGTTCTGCTCGGATCCTGTTATAACCCGGTGTTCTC
Organism: Anthonomus grandis grandis; assembly: GCF_022605725.1. Taxonomy (NCBI): domain Eukaryota; kingdom Metazoa; phylum Arthropoda; class Insecta; order Coleoptera; family Curculionidae; genus Anthonomus; species Anthonomus grandis. The sequence continues at coordinate 139,399 of NW_026088480.1, forward strand.
GTAATCTAGGTGATCCAAATAAGACGCTGGTATACTTAGTTTGATTTCGAAAAAAATCAATTTTTGGTGAAAAATTCGATACGGGGGGGTATACCCGAAAAATGAAAAAAACCCAAACTTTGAAGGTCGATATCTCGGCTTCTATGGGAGCTATCGGGAAAATTCCAACGGTTTTGTCTTAGTTTTGTCATTCTAAATCCAACGAGACCATCCGCAAGGTCGTAGCTCCTACGATAGCCGAGATATGGCATTTTTGATACCCATTTTTTGCCTCAAAAACGGACGTCGAAAACGACTTTTTCAGGATTTTCAAAGTGCTCTCATTCCCTTAGTTCTGCTCGGATCCTGTTATAACCCGGTGTTTTCGTAATCTAGGTGATCCAAATAAGACGCTGGTATATAGTTTGATTTCGAAAAAAATCAATTTTTGGTAAAAAAATTTGATACGGGGGGGTATACCCGAAAAATGAAAAAACCCAAATTTTGAATGTCGATATCTCGGCTTCTATGGGAGCTATCGGGAAAATTCCAACGGTTTTGTCTTAGTTTCGTCATTCTGAATCCAACGAGACCATCCGCAAGGTCGTAGCTCTTACGATAGCCGAGATATGGCATTTTTGATGCCCATTTTTGGCCTCAAAAACGGACGTCGAAAACGACTTTTTCAGGATTTTCAAAGTGCTCTCATTCCCTTAGTTCTGCTCGGATCCTGTTATAACCCGGTGTTTTCGTAATCTAGGTGATCCAAATAAGACGCTGGTATACTTAGTTTGATTTCGAAAAAAATCAATTTTTGGTGAAAAATTCGATACGGGGGGGTATACCCGAAAAATGAAAAAACCCAAATTTTGAAGGTCGATATCTCGGCTTCTATGGGAGCTATCGGGAAAATTCCAACGGTTTTGTCTTAGTTTCGTCATTCTAAATCCAACGAGACCATCCGCAAGGTCGTAGCTCTTACGATAGCCGAGATATGGCATTTTTGATGCCCATTTTTGGCCTCAAAAACGGACGTCGAAAACGACTTTTTCAGGATTTTCAAAGTGCTCTCATTCCCTTAGTTCTGCTCGGATCCTGTTATAACCCGGTGTTTTCGTAATCTAGGTGATCCAAATAAGACGCTGGTATACTTAGTTTGATTTCGAAAAAAATCAATTTTTGGTGAAAAATTCGATACGGGGGGGTATACCCGAAAAATGAAAAAACCCAAACTTTGAAGGTCGATATCTCGGCTTCTATGGGAGCTATCGGGAAAATTCCAACGGTTTTGTCTTAGTTTCGTCATTCTGAAACCAACAAGACCATCCGCAAGGTCGTAGCTCTTACGATAGCCGAGATATGGCATTTTTGATGCCCATTTTTGGCCTCAAAAACGGACGTCGAAAACGACTTTTTCAGGATTTTCAAAGTGCTCTCATTCCCTTAGTTCTGCTCGGATCCTGTTATAACCCGGTGTTTTCGTAATCTTGGTGATCCAAATAAGACGCTGGTATACTTAGTTTGATTTCGAAAAAAATCAATTTTTGGTGAAAAAATCGATACGGGGGGGTATACCCGAAAAATGAAAAAACCCAAACTTTGAAGGTCGATATCTCGGCTTCTATGGGAGCTATCGGGAAAATTATAACGGTTTTGTCTTAGTTTCGTCATTCTGAATCCAACGAGACCATCCGCAAGGTCGTAGCTCTTACGATAGCCGAGATATGGCATCTTTGATGCCCATTTTTGGCCTCAAAAACGGACGTCGAAAACGACTTTTTCAGGATTTTCAAAGTGCTCTCATTCCCTTAGTTCTGCTCGGATCCTGTTATAACCCGGTGTTTCGTAATCTAGGTGATCCAAATAAGACGCTGGTATACTTAGTTTGATTTCGAAAAAAATCAATTTTTGGTGAAAAATTCGATACGGGGGGGTATACCCGAAAAATGAAAAAACCCAAACTTTGAAGGTCGATATCTCGGCTTCTATGGGAGCTATCGGCAAAATTCCAACGGTTTTGTCTTAGTTTCGTCATTCTGAATCCAACGAGACCATCCGCAAGGTCGTAGCTTTTACGATAGCCGAGATATGGCATTTTTGATGCCCATTTTTGGCCTCAAAAACGGACGTCGAAAACGACTTTTTCAGGATTTTCAAAGTGCTCTCATTCCCTTAGTTCTGCTCGGATCCTGTTATAACCCGGTGTTTTCGTAATCTAGGTGATCCAAATAAGACGCTGGTATACTTAGTTTGATTTCGAAAAAAATCAATTTTTGGTGAAAAATTCGATACGGGGGGGTATACCCGAAAAATGAAAAAACCCAAACTTTGAAGGTCGATATCTCGGCTTCTATGGGAGCTATCGGGAAAATTCCAACGGTTTTGTCTTAGTTTCGTCATTCTAAATCCAACGAGACCATCCGCAAGATCGTAGCTCTTACGATAGCCGAGATATGGCATTTTTGATGCCCATTTTTGGCCTCAAAAACGGACGTCGAAAACGACTTTTTCAGGATTTTCAAAGTGCTCTCATTCCCTTAGTTCTGCTCGGATCCTGTTATAACCCGGTGTTTTCGTAATCTAGGTGATCCAAATAAGACGCTGGTATACTTAGTTTGATTTCGAAAAAAATCAATTTTTGGTAAAAAAATTTGATACGGGGGGGTATACCCGAAAAATGAAAAAACCCAAATTTTGAAGGTCGATATCTCGGCTTCTATGGGAGCTATCGGGAAAATTCCAACGGTTTTGTCTTAGTTTCGTCATTCTAAATCCAGCGAGACCATCCGCAAGGTCGTAGCTCTTACGATAGCCGAGATATGGCATTTTTGATGCCCATTTTTGGCCTCAAAAACGGACGTCGAAAACGACTTTTTCAGGATTTTCAAAGTGCTCTCATTCCCTTAGTTCTGCTCGGATCCTGTTATAACCCGGTGTTTTCGTAATCTAGGTGATCCAAATAAGACGCTGGTATACTTAGTTTGATTTCGAAAAAAATCAATTTTTGGTGAAAAATTCGATACGGGGGGGTATACCCGAAAAAAAAAATGAAAAAACCCAAACTTTGAAGGTCGATATCTCGGCTTCTATGGGAGCTATCGGGAAAATTCCAACGGTTTTGTCTTAGTTTCGTCATTCTAAATCCAACGAGACCATCCGCAAGATCGTAGCTCTTACGATAGCCGAGATATGGCATTTTTGATGCCCATTTTTGGCCTCAAAAACGGACGTCGAAAACGACTTTTTCAGGATTTTTAAAGTGCTCTCATTCCCTTAGTTCTGCTCGGATCCTGTTATAACCCGGTGTTTTCGTAATCTAGGTGATCCAAATAAGACGCTGGTATACTTAGTTTGATTTCGAAAAAAATCAATTTTTGGTAAAAAAATTTGATACGGGGGGGTATACCCGAAAAATGAAAAAACCCAAATTTTGAAGGTCGATATCTCGGCTTCTATGGGAGCTATCGGGAAAATTCCAACGGTTTTGTCTTAGTTTCGTCATTCTAAATCCAACGAGACCATCCGCAAGGTCGTAGCTCTTACGATAGCCGAGATATGGCATTTTTGATGCCCATTTTTGGCCTCAAAAACGGACGTCGAAAACGACTTTTTCAGGATTTTCAAAGTGCTCTCATTCCCTTAGTTCTGCTCGGATCCTGTTATAACCCGGTGTTCTCGTAATCTAGGTGATCCAAATAAGACGCTGGTATACTTAGTTTGATTTCGAAAAAAATCAATTTTTGGTGAAAAATTCGATACGGGGGGGTATACCCGAAAAATGAAAAAACCCAAACTTTGAAGGTCGATATCTCGGCTTCTATGGGAGCTATCGGGAAAATTCCAACGGTTTTGTCTTAGTTTTGTCATTCTAAATCCAACGAGACCATCCGCAAGGTCGTAGCTCCTACGATAGCCGAGATATGGCATTTTTGATACCCATTTTTTGCCTCAAAAACGGACGTCGAAAACGACTTTTTCAGGATTTTCAAAGTGCTCTCATTCCCTTAGTTCTGCTCGGATCCTGTTATAACCCGGTGTTTTCGTAATCTAGGTGATCCAAATAAGACGCTGGTATACTTAGTTTGATTTCGAAAAAAATCAATTTTTGGTGAAAAATTCGATACGGGGGGGTATACCCGAAAAATGAAAAAACCCAAACTTTGAAGGTCGATATCTCGGCTTCTATGGGAGCCATCGGGAAAATTCCAACGGTTTTGTCTTAGTTTCGTCATTCTAAATCCAACGAGACCATCCGCAAGGTCGTAGCTCTTACGATAGCCGAGATATGGCATTTTTGATGCCCATTTTTGGCCTCAAAAACGGACGTCGAAAACGACTTTTTCAGGATTTTCAAAGTGCTCTCATTCCCTTAGTTCTGCTCGGATCCTGTTATAACCCGGTGTTTTCGTAATCTAGGTGATCCAAATAAGACGCTGGTATACTTAGTTTGATTTCGAAAAAAATCAATTTTTGGTGAAAAATTCGATACGGGGGGGTATACCCGAAAAATGAAAAAACCCAAACTTTGAAGGTCGATATCTCGGCTTCTATGGGAGCTATCGGGAAAATTCCAACGGTTTTGTCTTAGTTTCGTCATTCTAAATCCAACGAGACCATCCGCAAGATCGTAGCTCTTACGATAGCCGAGATATGGCATTTTTGATGCCCATTTTTGGCCTCAAAAACGGACGTCGAAAACGACTTTTTCAGGATTTTCAAAGTGCTCTCATTCCCTTAGTTCTGCTCGGATCCTGTTATAACCCGGTGTTTTCCTAATCTAGGTGATCCAAATAAGACGCTGGTATATAGTTTGATTTCGAAAAAAATCAATTTTTGGTAAAAAAATTCGATACGGGGGGGTATACCCGAAAAATGAAAAAACCCAAACTTTGAAGGTCGATATCTCGGCTTCTATGGGAGCTATCGGGAAAATTCCAACGGTTTTGTCTTAGTTTCGTCATTCTAAATCCAACGAGACCATCCGCAAGATCGTAGCTCTTACGATAGCCGAGATATGGCATTTTTGATGCCCATTTTTGGCCTCAAAAACGGACGTCGAAAACGACTTTTTCAGGATTTTTAAAGTGCTCTCATTCCCTTAGTTCTGCTCGGATCCTGTTATAACCCGGTGTTTTCGTAATCTAGGTGATCCAAATAAGACGCTGGTATACTTAGTTTGATTTCGAAAAAAATCAATTTTTGGTAAAAAAATTTGATACGGGGGGGTATACCCGAAAAATGAAAAAACCCAAATTTTGAAGGTCGATATCTCGGCTTCTATGGGAGCTATCGGGAAAATTCCAACGGTTTTGTCTTAGTTTCGTCATTCTAAATCCAACGAGACCATCCGCAAGGTCGTAGCTCTTACGATAGCCGAGATATGGCATTTTTGATGCCCATTTTTGGCCTCAAAAACGGACGTCGAAAACGACTTTTTCAGGATTTTCAAAGTGCTCTCATTCCCTTAGTTCTGCTCGGATCCTGTTATAACCCGGTGTTCTCGTAATCTAGGTGATCCAAATAAGACGCTGGTATACTTAGTTTGATTTCGAAAAAAATCAATTTTTGGTGAAAAATTCGATACGGGGGGGTATACCCGAAAAATGAAAAACCCAAACTTTGAAGGTCGATATCTCGGCTTCTATGGGAGCTATCGGGAAAATTCCAACGGTTTTGTCTTAGTTTTGTCATTCTAAATCCAACGAGACCATCCGCAAGGTCGTAGCTCCTACGATAGCCGAGATATGGCATTTTTGATACCCATTTTTTGCCTCAAAAACGGACGTCGAAAACGACTTTTTCAGGATTTTCAAAGTGCTCTCATTCCCTTAGTTCTGCTCGGATCCTGTTATAACCCGGTGTTTTCGTAATCTAGGTGATCCAAATAAGACGCTGGTATACTTAGTTTGATTTCGAAAAAAATCAATTTTTGGTGAAAAATTCGATACGGGGGGGTATACCCGAAAAATGAAAAAACCCAAACTTTGAAGGTCGATATCTCGGCTTCTATGGGAGCCATCGGGAAAATTCCAACGGTTTTGTCTTAGTTTCGTCATTCTAAATCCAACGAGACCATCCGCAAGGTCGTAGCTCTTACGATAGCCGAGATATGGCATTTTTGATGCCCATTTTTGGCCTCAAAAACGGACGTCGAAAACGACTTTTTCAGGATTTTCAAAGTGCTCTCATTCCCTTAGTTCTGCTCGGATCCTGTTATAACCCGGTGTTTTCGTAATCTAGGTGATCCAAATAAGACGCTGGTATACTTAGTTTGATTTCGAAAAAAATCAATTTTTGGTGAAAAATTCGATACGGGGGGGTATACCCGAAAAATGAAAAAACCCAAACTTTGAAGGTCGATATCTCGGCTTCTATGGGAGCTATCGGGAAAATTCCAACGGTTTTGTCTTAGTTTCGTCATTCTAAATCCAACGAGACCATCCGCAAGATCGTAGCTCTTACGATAGCCGAGATATGGCATTTTTGATGCCCATTTTTGGCCTCAAAAACGGACGTCGAAAACGACTTTTTCAGGATTTTCAAAGTGCTCTCATTCCCTTAGTTCTGCTCGGATCCTGTTATAACCCGGTGTTTTCGTAATCTAGGTGATCCAAATAAGACGCTGGTATATAGTTTGATTTCGAAAAAAATCAATTTTTGGTAAAAAAATTTGATACGGGGGGGTATACCCGAAAAATGAAAAAACCCAAATTTTGAAGGTCGATATCTCGGCTTCTATGGGAGCTATCGGGAAAATTCCAACGGTTTTGTCTTAGTTTCGTCATTCTAAATCCAACGAGACCATCCGCAAGGTCGTAGCTCTTACGATAGCCGAGATATGGCATTTTTGATGCCCATTTTTGGCCTCAAAAACGGACGTCGAAAACGACTTTTTCAGGATTTTCAAAGTGCTCTCATTCCCTTAGTTCTGCTCGGATCCTGTTATAACCCGGTGTTCTCGTAATCTAGGTGATCCAAATAAGACGCTGGTATACTTAGTTTGATTTCGAAAAAAATCAATTTTTGGTGAAAAATTCGATACGGGGGGGTATACCCGAAAAATGAAAAAACCCAAACTTTGAAGGTCGATATCTCGGCTTCTATGGGAGCTATCGGGAAAATTCCAACGGTTTTGTCTTAGTTTTGTCATTCTAAATCCAACGAGACCATCCGCAAGGTCGTAGCTCCTACGATAGCCGAGATATGGCATTTTTGATACCCATTTTTTGCCTCAAAAACGGACGTCGAAAACGACTTTTTCAGGATTTTCAAAGTGCTCTCATTCCCTTAGTTCTGCTCGGATCCTGTTATAACCCGGTGTTTTCGTAATCTAGGTGATCCAAATAAGACGCTGGTATACTTAGTTTGATTTCGAAAAAAATCAATTTTTGGTGAAAAATTCGATACGGGGGGGTATACCCGAAAAATGAAAAAACCCAAACTTTGAAGGTCGATATCTCGGCTTCTATGGGAGCCATCGGGAAAATTCCAACGGTTTTGTCTTAGTTTCGTCATTCTAAATCCAACGAGACCATCCGCAAGGTCGTAGCTCTTACGATAGCCGAGATATGGCATTTTTGATGCCCATTTTTGGCCTCAAAAACGGACGTCGAAAACGACTTTTTCAGGATTTTCAAAGTGCTCTCATTCCCTTAGTTCTGCTCGGATCCTGTTATAACCCGGTGTTTTCGTAATCTAGGTGATCCAAATAAGACGCTGGTATACTTAGTTTGATTTCGAAAAAAATCAATTTTTGGTGAAAAATTCGATACGGGGGGGTATACCCGAAAAATGAAAAAACCCAAACTTTGAAGGTCGATATCTCGGCTTCTATGGGAGCTATCGGGAAAATTCCAACGGTTTTGTCTTAGTTTCGTCATTCTAAATCCAACGAGACCATCCGCAAGATCGTAGCTCTTACGATAGCCGAGATATGGCATTTTTGATGCCCATTTTTGGCCTCAAAAACGGACGTCGAAAACGACTTTTTCAGGATTTTCAAAGTGCTCTCATTCCCTTAGTTCTGCTCGGATCCTGTTATAACCCGGTGTTTTCGTAATCTAGGTGATCCAAATAAGACGCTGGTATATAGTTTGATTTCGAAAAAAATCAATTTTTGGTAAAAAAATTCGATACGGGGGGGTATACCCGAAAAATGAAAAAACCCAAACTTTGAAGGTCGATATCTCGGCTTCTATGGGAGCTATCGGGAAAATTCCAACGGTTTTGTCTTAGTTTCGTCATTCTAAATCCAACGAGACCATCCGCAAGATCGTAGCTCTTACGATAGCCGAGATATGGCATTTTTGATGCCCATTTTTGGCCTCAAAAACGGACGTCGAAAACGACTTTTTCAGGATTTTTAAAGTGCTCTCATTCCCTTAGTTCTGCTCGGATCCTGTTATAACCCGGTGTTTTCGTAATCTAGGTGATCCAAATAAGACGCTGGTATACTTAGTTTGATTTCGAAAAAAATCAATTTTTGGTAAAAAAATTTGATACGGGGGGGTATACCCGAAAAATGAAAAAACCCAAATTTTGAAGGTCGATATCTCGGCTTCTATGGGAGCTATCGGGAAAATTCCAACGGTTTTGTCTTAGTTTCGTCATTCTAAATCCAACGAGACCATCCGCAAGGTCGTAGCTCTTACGATAGCCGAGATATGGCATTTTTGATGCCCATTTTTGGCCTCAAAAACGGACGTCGAAAACGACTTTTTCAGGATTTTCAAAGTGCTCTCATTCCCTTAGTTCTGCTCGGATCCTGTTATAACCCGGTGTTCTCGTAATCTAGGTGATCCAAATAAGACGCTGGTATACTTAGTTTGATTTCGAAAAAAATCAATTTTTGGTGAAAAATTCGATACGGGGGGGTATACCCGAAAAATGAAAAAACCCAAACTTTGAAGGTCGATATCTCGGCTTCTATGGGAGCTATCGGGAAAATTCCAACGGTTTTGTCTTAGTTTTGTCATTCTAAATCCAACGAGACCATCCGCAAGGTCGTAGCTCCTACGATAGCCGAGATATGGCATTTTTGATACCCATTTTTTGCCTCAAAAACGGACGTCGAAAACGACTTTTTCAGGATTTTCAAAGTGCTCTCATTCCCTTAGTTCTGCTCGGATCCTGTTATAACCCGGTGTTTTCGTAATCTAGGTGATCCAAATAAGACGCTGGTATACTTAGTTTGATTTCGAAAAAAATCAATTTTTGGTGAAAAATTCGATACGGGGGGGTATACCCGAAAAATGAAAAAACCCAAACTTTGAAGGTCGATATCTCGGCTTCTATGGGAGCCATCGGGAAAATTCCAACGGTTTTGTCTTAGTTTCGTCATTCTAAATCCAACGAGACCATCCGCAAGGTCGTAGCTCTTACGATAGCCGAGATATGGCATTTTTGATGCCCATTTTTGGCCTCAAAAACGGACGTCGAAAACGACTTTTTCAGGATTTTCAAAGTGCTCTCATTCCCTTAGTTCTGCTCGGATCCTGTTATAACCCGGTGTTTTCGTAATCTAGGTGATCCAAATAAGACGCTGGTATATAGTTTGATTTCGAAAAAAATCAATTTTTGGTAAAAAAATTTGATACGGGGGGGTATACCCGAAAAATGAAAAAACCCAAATTTTGAAGGTCGATATCTCGGCTTCTATGGGAGCTATCGGGAAAATTCCAACGGTTTTGTCTTAGTTTCGTCATTCTAAATCCAACGAGACCATCCGCAAGGTCGTAGCTCTTACGATAGCCGAGATATGGCATTTTTGATGCCCATTTTTGGCCTCAAAAACGGACGTCGAAAACGACTTTTTCAGGATTTTCAAAGTGCTCTCATTCCCTTAGTTCTGCTCGGATCCTGTTATAACCCGGTGTTCTCGTAATCTAGGTGATCCAAATAAGACGCTGGTATACTTAGTTTGATTTCGAAAAAAATCAATTTTTGGTGAAAAATTCGATACGGGGGGGTATACCCGAAAAATGAAAAAACCCAAACTTTGAAGGTCGATATCTCGGCTTCTATGGGAGCTATCGGGAAAATTCCAACGGTTTTGTCTTAGTTTTGTCATTCTAAATCCAACGAGACCATCCGCAAGGTCGTAGCTCCTACGATAGCCGAGATATGGCATTTTTGATACCCATTTTTTGCCTCAAAAACGGACGTCGAAAACGACTTTTTCAGGATTTTCAAAGTGCTCTCATTCCCTTAGTTCTGCTCGGATCCTGTTATAACCCGGTGTTTTCGTAATCTAGGTGATCCAAATAAGACGCTGGTATACTTAGTTTGATTTCGAAAAAAATCAATTTTTGGTGAAAAATTCGATACGGGGGGGTATACCCGAAAAATGAAAAAACCCAAACTTTGAAGGTCGATATCTCGGCTTCTATGGGAGCCATCGGGAAAATTCCAACGGTTTTGTCTTAGTTTCGTCATTCTAAATCCAACGAGACCATCCGCAAGGTCGTAGCTCTTACGATAGCCGAGATATGGCATTTTTGATGCCCATTTTTGGCCTCAAAAACGGACGTCGAAAACGACTTTTTCAGGATTTTCAAAGTGCTCTCATTCCCTTAGTTCTGCTCGGATCCTGTTATAACCCGGTGTTTTCGTAATCTAGGTGATCCAAATAAGACGCTGGTATACTTAGTTTGATTTCGAAAAAAATCAATTTTTGGTGAAAAATTCGATACGGGGGGGTATACCCGAAAAATGAAAAAACCCAAACTTTGAAGGTCGATATCTCGGCTTCTATGGGAGCTATCGGGAAAATTCCAACGGTTTTGTCTTAGTTTCGTCATTCTAAATCCAACGAGACCATCCGCAAGATCGTAGCTCTTACGATAGCCGAGATATGGCATTTTTGATGCCCATTTTTGGCCTCAAAAACGGACGTCGAAAACGACTTTTTCAGGATTTTCAAAGTGCTCTCATTCCCTTAGTTCTGCTCGGATCCTGTTATAACCCGGTGTTTTCGTAATCTAGGTGATCCAAATAAGACGCTGGTATATAGTTTGATTTCGAAAAAAATCAATTTTTGGTAAAAAAATTCGATACGGGGGGGTATACCCGAAAAATGAAAAAACCCAAACTTTGAAGGTCGATATCTCGGCTTCTATGGGAGCTATCGGGAAAATTCCAACGGTTTTGTCTTAGTTTCGTCATTCTAAATCCAACGAGACCATCCGCAAGATCGTAGCTCTTACGATAGCCGAGATATGGCATTTTTGATGCCCATTTTTGGCCTCAAAAACGGACGTCGAAAACGACTTTTTCAGGATTTTTAAAGTGCTCTCATTCCCTTAGTTCTGCTCGGATCCTGTTATAACCCGGTGTTTTCGTAATCTAGGTGATCCAAATAAGACGCTGGTATACTTAGTTTGATTTCGAAAAAAATCAATTTTTGGTAAAAAAATTTGATACGGGGGGGTATACCCGAAAAATGAAAAAACCCAAATTTTGAAGGTCGATATCTCGGCTTCTATGGGAGCTATCGGGAAAATTCCAACGGTTTTGTCTTAGTTTCGTCATTCTAAATCCAACGAGACCATCCGCAAGGTCGTAGCTCTTACGATAGCCGAGATATGGCATTTTTGATGCCCATTTTTGGCCTCAAAAACGGACGTCGAAAACGACTTTTTCAGGATTTTCAAAGTGCTCTCATTCCCTTAGTTCTGCTCGGATCCTGTTATAACCCGGTGTTCTCGTAATCTAGGTGATCCAAATAAGACGCTGGTATACTTAGTTTGATTTCGAAAAAAATCAATTTTTGGTGAAAAATTCGATACGGGGGGGTATACCCGAAAAATGAAAAAACCCAAACTTTGAAGGTCGATATCTCGGCTTCTATGGGAGCTATCGGGAAAATTCCAACGGTTTTGTCTTAGTTTTGTCATTCTAAATCCAACGAGACCATCCGCAAGGTCGTAGCTCCTACGATAGCCGAGATATGGCATTTTTGATACCCATTTTTTGCCTCAAAAACGGACGTCGAAAACGACTTTTTCAGGATTTTCAAAGTGCTCTCATTCCCTTAGTTCTGCTCGGATCCTGTTATAACCCGGTGTTTTCGTAATCTAGGTGATCCAAATAAGACGCTGGTATACTTAGTTTGATTTCGAAAAAAATCAATTTTTGGTGAAAAATTCGATACGGGGGGGTATACCCGAAAAATGAAAAAACCCAAACTTTGAAGGTCGATATCTCGGCTTCTATGGGAGCCATCGGGAAAATTCCAACGGTTTTGTCTTAGTTTCGTCATTCTAAATCCAACGAGACCATCCGCAAGGTCGTAGCTCTTACGATAGCCGAGATATGGCATTTTTGATGCCCATTTTTGGCCTCAAAAACGGACGTCGAAAACGACTTTTTCAGGATTTTCAAAGTGCTCTCATTCCCTTAGTTCTGCTCGGATCCTGTTATAACCCGGTGTTTTCGTAATCTAGGTGATCCAAATAAGACGCTGGTATACTTAGTTTGATTTCGAAAAAAATCAATTTTTGGTGAAAAATTCGATACGGGGGGGTATACCCGAAAAATGAAAAAACCCAAACTTTGAAGGTCGATATCTCGGCTTCTATGGGAGCTATCGGGAAAATTCCAACGGTTTTGTCTTAGTTTCGTCATTCTAAATCCAACGAGACCATCCGCAAGATCGTAGCTCTTACGATAGCCGAGATATGGCATTTTTGATGCCCATTTTTGGCCTCAAAAACGGACGTCGAAAACGACTTTTTCAGGATTTTCAAAGTGCTCTCATTCCCTTAGTTCTGCTCGGATCCTGTTATAACCCGGTGTTTTCGTAATCTAGGTGATCCAAATAAGACGCTGGTATATAGTTTGATTTCGAAAAAAATCAATTTTTGGTAAAAAAATTTGATACGGGGGGGTATACCCGAAAAATGAAAAAACCCAAATTTTGAAGGTCGATATCTCGGCTTCTATGGGAGCTATCGGGAAAATTCCAACGGTTTTGTCTTAGTTTCGTCATTCTAAATCCAACGAGACCATCCGCAAGGTCGTAGCTCTTACGATAGCCGAGATATGGCATTTTTGATGCCCATTTTTGGCCTCAAAAACGGACGTCGAAAACGACTTTTTCAGGATTTTCAAAGTGCTCTCATTCCCTTAGTTCTGCTCGGATCCTGTTATAACCCGGTGTTCTCGTAATCTAGGTGATCCAAATAAGACGCTGGTATACTTAGTTTGATTTCGAAAAAAATCAATTTTTGGTGAAAAATTCGATACGGGGGGGTATACCCGAAAAATGAAAAAACCCAAACTTTGAAGGTCGATATCTCGGCTTCTATGGGAGCTATCGGGAAAATTCCAACGGTTTTGTCTTAGTTTTGTCATTCTAAATCCAACGAGACCATCCGCAAGGTCGTAGCTCCTACGATAGCCGAGATATGGCATTTTTGATACCCATTTTTTGCCTCAAAAACGGACGTCGAAAACGACTTTTTCAGGATTTTCAAAGTGCTCTCATTCCCTTAGTTCTGCTCGGATCCTGTTATAACCCGGTGTTTTCGTAATCTAGGTGATCCAAATAAGACGCTGGTATACTTAGTTTGATTTCGAAAAAAATCAATTTTTGGTGAAAAATTCGATACGGGGGGGTATACCCGAAAAATGAAAAAACCCAAACTTTGAAGGTCGATATCTCGGCTTCTATGGGAGCCATCGGGAAAATTCCAACGGTTTTGTCTTAGTTTCGTCATTCTAAATCCAACGAGACCATCCGCAAGGTCGTAGCTCTTACGATAGCCGAGATATGGCATTTTTGATGCCCATTTTTGGCCTCAAAAACGGACGTCGAAAACGACTTTTTCAGGATTTTCAAAGTGCTCTCATTCCCTTAGTTCTGCTCGGATCCTGTTATAACCCGGTGTTTTCGTAATCTAGGTGATCCAAATAAGACGCTGGTATACTTAGTTTGATTTCGAAAAAAATCAATTTTTGGTGAAAAATTCGATACGGGGGGGTATACCCGAAAAATGAAAAAACCCAAACTTTGAAGGTCGATATCTCGGCTTCTATGGGAGCTATCGGGAAAATTCCAACGGTTTTGTCTTAGTTTCGTCATTCTAAATCCAACGAGACCATCCGCAAGATCGTAGCTCTTACGATAGCCGAGATATGGCATTTTTGATGCCCATTTTTGGCCTCAAAAACGGACGTCGAAAACGACTTTTTCAGGATTTTCAAAGTGCTCTCATTCCCTTAGTTCTGCTCGGATCCTGTTATAACCCGGTGTTTTCGTAATCTAGGTGATCCAAATAAGACGCTGGTATACTTAGTTTGATTTCGAAAAAAATCAATTTTTGGTGAAAAATTCGATACGGGGGGGTATACCCGAAAAATGAAAAATCCCAAACTTTGAAGGTCGATATCTCGGCTTCTATGGGAGCCATCGGGAAAATTCCAACGGTTTTGTCTTAGTTTCGTCATTCTAAATCCAACGAGACCATCCGCAAGGTCGTAGCTCTTACGATAGCCGAGATATGGCATTTTTGATGCCCATTTTTGGCCTCAAAAACGGACGTCGAAAACGACTTTTTCAGGATTTTCAAAGTGCTCTCATTCCCTTAGTTCTGCTCGGATCCTGTTATAACCCGGTGTTTTCGTAATCTAGGTGATCCAAATAAGACGCTGGTATACTTAGTTTGATTTCGAAAAAAATCAATTTTTGGTGAAAAATTCGATACGGGGGGGTATACCCGAAAAATGAAAAAACCCAAACTTTGAAGGTCGATATCTCGGCTTCTATGGGAGCTATCGGGAAAATTCCAACGGTTTTGTCTTAGTTTCGTCATTCTAAATCCAACGAGACCATCCGCAAGATCGTAGCTCTTACGATAGCCGAGATATGGCATTTTTGATGCCCATTTTTGGCCTCAAAAACGGACGTCGAAAACGACTTTTTCAGGATTTTCAAAGTGCTCTCATTCCCTTAGTTCTGCTCGGATCCTGTTATAACCCGGTGTTTTCGTAATCTAGGTGATCCAAATAAGACGCTGGTATATAGTTTGATTTCGAAAAAAATCAATTTTTGGTAAAAAAATTTGATACGGGGGGGTATACCCGAAAAATGAAAAAACCCAAATTTTGAAGGTCGATATCTCGGCTTCTATGGGAGCTATCGGGAAAATTCCAACGGTTTTGTCTTAGTTTCGTCATTCTAAATCCAACGAGACCATCCGCAAGGTCGTAGCTCTTACGATAGCCGAGATATGGCATTTTTGATGCCCATTTTTGGCCTCAAAAACGGACGTCGAAAACGACTTTTTCAGGATTTTCAAAGTGCTCTCATTCCCTTAGTTCTGCTCGGATCCTGTTATAACCCGGTGTTTTCGTAATCTAGGTGATCCAAATAAGACGCTGGTATACTTAGTTTGATTTCGAAAAAAATCAATTTTTGGTGAAAAATTCGATACGGGGGGGTATACCCGAAAAATGAAAAATCCCAAACTTTGAAGGTCGATATCTCGGCTTCTATGGGAGCTATCGGGAAAATTCCAACGGTTTTGTCTTAGTTTCGTCATTCTAAATCCAACGAGACCATCCGCAAGATCGTAGCTCTTACGATAGCCGAGATATGGCATTTTTGATGCCCATTTTTGGCCTCAAAAACGGACGTCGAAAACGACTTTTTCAGGATTTTCAAAGTGCTCTCATTCCCTTAGTTCTGCTCGGATCCTGTTATAACCCGGTGTTCTCGTAATCTAGGTGATCCAAATAAGACGCTGGTATACCTAGTTTGATTTCGAAAAAAATCAATTTTTGGTGAAAAATTCGATACGGGGGGGTATACCCGAAAAATGAAAAAACCCAAATTTTGAAGGTCGATATCTCGGCTTCTATGGGAGCTATCGGGAAAATTCCAACGGTTTTGTCTTAGTTTTGTCATTCTAAATCCAACGAGACTATCCGCAAGGTCGTAGCTCCTACGATAGCCGAGATATGGCATTTTTGATACCCATTTTTTGCCTCAAAAACGGACGTCGAAAACGACTTTTTCAGGATTTTCAAAGTGCTCTCATTCCCTTAGTTCTGCTCGGATCCTGTTATAACCCGGTGTTTTCGTAATCTAGGTGATCCAAATAAGACGCTGGTATACTTAGTTTGATTTCGAAAAAAATCAATTTTTGGTGAAAAATTCGATACGGGGGGGTATACCCGAAAAATGAAAAAACCCAAACTTTGAAGGTCGATATCTCGGCTTCTATGGGAGCTATCGGGAAAATTCCAACGGTTTTGTCTTAGTTTCGTCATTCTAAATCCAACGAGACCATCCGCAAGATCGTAGCTCTTACGATAGCCGAGATATGGCATTTTTGATGCCCATTTTTGGCCTCAAAAACGGACGTCGAAAACGACTTTTTCAGTATTTTCAAAGTGCTCTCATTCCCTTAGTTCTGCTCTGATCCTGTTATAACCCGGTGTTTTCGTAATCTAGGTGATCCAAATAAGACGCTGGTATACTTAGTTTGATTTCGAAAAAAATCAATTTTTGGTGAAAAATTCGATACGGGGGGGTATACCCGAAAAATGAAATAACCCAAACTTTGAAGGTCGATATCTCGGCTTCTATGGGAGCTATCGGCAAAATTCCAACGGTTTTGTCTTAGTTTCGTCATTCTGAATCCAACGAGACCATCCGCAAGGTCGTAGCTTTTACGATAGCCGAGATATGGCATTTTTGATGCCCATTTTTGGCCTCAAAAACGGACGTCGAAAACGACTTTTTCAGGATTTTCAAAGTGCTCTCATTCCCTTAGTTCTGCTCGGATCCTGTTATAACCCGGTGTTTTCGTAATCTAGGTGATCCAAATAAGACGCTGGTATACTTAGTTTGATTTCGAAAAAAATCAATTTTTGGTGAAAAATTCGATACGGGGGGGTATACCCGAAAAATGAAAAAACCCAAACTTTGAAGGTCGATATCTCGGCTTCTATGGGAGCTATCGGGAAAATTCCAACGGTTTTGTCTTAGTTTCGTCATTCTAAATCCAACGAGACCATCCGCAAGATCGTAGCTCTTACGATAGCCGAGATATGGCATTTTTGATGCCCATTTTTGGCCTCAAAAACGGACGTCGAAAACGACTTTTTCAGGATTTTCAAAGTGCTCTCATTCCCTTAGTTCTGCTCGGATCCTGTTATAACCCGGTGTTTTCGTAATCTAGGTGATCCAAATAAGACGCTGGTATACTTAGTTTGATTTCGAAAAAAATCAATTTTTGGTAAAAAAATTTGATACGGGGGGGTATACCCGAAAAATGAAAAAACCCAAATTTTGAAGGTCGATATCTCGGCTTCTATGGGAGCTATCGGGAAAATTCCAACGGTTTTGTCTTAGTTTCGTCATTCTAAATCCAACGAGACCATCCGCAAGGTCGTAGCTCTTACGATAGCCGAGATATGGCATTTTTGATGCCCATTTTTGGCCTCAAAAACGGACGTCGAAAACGACTTTTTCAGGATTTTCAAAGTGCTCTCATTCCCTTAGTTCTGCTCGGATCCTGTTATAACCCGGTGTTTTCGTAATCTAGGTGATCCAAATAAGACGCTGGTATACTTAGTTTGATTTCGAAAAAAATCAATTTTTGGTGAAAAATTCGATACGGGGGGGTATACCCGAAAAATGAAAAAACCCAAACTTTGAAGGTCGATATCTCGGCTTCTATGGGAGCTATCGGGAAAATTCCAACGGTTTTGTCTTAGTTTCGTCATTCTAAATCCAACGAGACCATCCGCAAGGTCGTAGCTCTTACGATAGCCGAGATATGGCATTTTTGATGCCCATTTTTGGCCTCAAAAACGGACGTCGAAAACGACTTTTTCAGGATTTTCAAAGTGCTCTCATTCCCTTAGTTCTGCTCGGATCCTGTTATAACCCGGTGTTTTCGTAATCTAGGTGATCCAAATAAGACGCTGGTATACTTAGTTTGATTTCGAAAAAAATCAATTTTTGGTGAAAAATTCGATACGGGGGGGTATACCCGAAAAATGAAAAAACCCAAACTTTGAAGGTCGATATCTCGGCTTCTATGGGAGCTATCGGGAAAATTCCAACGGTTTTGTCTTAGTTTCGTCATTCTAAATCCAACGAGACCATCCGCAAGATCGTAGCTCTTACGATAGCCGAGATATGGCATTTTTGATGCCCATTTTTGGCCTCAAAAACGGACGTCGAAAACGACTTTTTCAGGATTTTCAAAGTGCTCTCATTCCCTTAGTTCTGCTCGGATCCTGTTATAACCCGGTGTTTTCGTAATCTAGGTGATCCAAATAAGACGCTGGTATATAGTTTGATTTCGAAAAAAATCAATTTTTGGTAAAAAAATTTGATACGTGGGGGTATACCCGAAAAATGAAAAAACCCAAATTTTGAAGGTCGATATCTCGGCTTCTATGGGAGCTATCGGGAAAATTCCAACGGTTTTGTCTTAGTTTCGTCATTCTAAATCCAACGAGACCATCCGCAAGGTCGTAGCTCTTACGATAGCCGAGATATGGCATTTTTGATGCCCATTTTTGGCCTCAAAAACGGACGTCGAAAACGACTTTTTCAGGATTTTCAAAGTGCTCTCATTCCCTTAGTTCTGCTCGGATCCTGTTATAACCCGGTGTTTTCGTAATCTAGGTGATCCAAATAAGACGCTGGTATACTTAGTTTGATTTCGAAAAAAATCAATTTTTGGTGAAAAATTCGATACGGGGGGGTATACCCGAAAAATGAAAAATCCCAAACTTTGAAGGTCGATATCTCGGCTTCTATGGGAGCTATCGGGAAAATTCCAACGGTTTTGTCTTAGTTTCGTCATTCTAAATCCAACGAGACCATCCGCAAGATCGTAGCTCTTACGATAGCCGAGATATGGCATTTTTGATGCCCATTTTTGGCCTCAAAAACGGACGTCGAAAACGACTTTTTCAGGATTTTCAAAGTGCTCTCATTCCCTTAGTTCTGCTCGGATCCTGTTATAACCCGGTGTTTTCGTAATCTAGGTGATCCAAATAAGACGCTGGTATACTTAGTTTGATTTCGAAAAAAATCAATTTTTGGTAAAAAAATTTGATACGGGGGGGTATACCCGAAAAATGAAAAAGCCCAAATTTTGAAGGTCGATATCTCGGCTTCTATGGGAGCTATCGGGAAAATTCCAACGGTTTTGTCTTAGTTTCGTCATTCTAAATCCAACGAGAGCATCCGCAAGGTCGTAGCTCTTACGATAGCCGAGATATGGCATTTTTGATGCCCATTTTTGGCCTCAAAAACGGACGTCGAAAACGACTTTTTCAGGATTTTCAAAGTGCTCTCATTCCCTTAGTTCTGCTCGGATTCTGTTATAACCCGGTGTTTTCGTAATCTAGGTGATCCAAATAAGACGCTGGTATACTTAGTTTGATTTCGAAAAAAATCAATTTTTGGTGAAAAATTCGATACGGGGGGGTATACCCGAAAAATGAAAAAACCCAAACTTTGAAGGTCGATATCTCGGCTTCTATGGGAGCTATCGGGAAAATTCCAACGGTTTTGTCTTAGTTTCGTCATTCTAAATCCAACGAGACCATCCGCAAGGTCGTAGCTCTTACGATAGCCGAGATATGGCATTTTTGATGCCCATTTTTGGCCTCAAAAACGGACGTCGAAGACGACTTTTTCAGGATTTTCAAAGTGCTCTCATTCCCTTAGTTCTGCTCGGATCCTGTTATAACCCGGTGTTCTCGTAATCTAGGTGATCCAAATAAGACGCTGGTATACTTAGTTTGATTTCGAAAAAAATCAATTTTTGGTGAAAAATTCGATACGGGGGGGTATACCCGAAAAATGAAAAAACCCAAACTTTGAAGGTCGATATCTCGGCTTCTATGGGAGCTATCGGGAAAATTCCAACGGTTTTGTCTTAGTTTTGTCATTCTAAATCCAACGAGACCATCCGCAAGGTCGTAGCTCCTACGATAGCCGAGATATGGCATTTTTGATACCCATTTTTTGCCTCAAAAACGGACGTCGAAAACGACTTTTTCAGGATTTTCAAAGTGCTCTCATTCCCTTAGTTCTGCTCGGATCCTGTTATAACCCGGTGTTTTCGTAATCTAGGTGATCCAAATAAGACGCTGGTATATAGTTTGATTTCGAAAAAAATCAATTTTTGGTAAAAAAATTTGATACGGGGGGGTATACCCGAAAAATGAAAAAACCCAAATATTGAATGTCGATATCTCGGCTTCTATGGGAGCTATCGGGAAAATTCCAACGGTTTTGTCTTAGTTTCGTCATTCTGAATCCAACGAGACCATCCGCAAGGTCGTAGCTCTTACGATAGCCGAGATATGGCATTTTTGATGCCCATTTTTGGCCTCAAAAACGGACGTCGAAAACGACTTTTTCAGGATTTTCAAAGTGCTCTCATTCCCTTAGTTCTGCTCGGATCCTGTTATAACCCGGTGTTTTCGTAATCTAGGTGATCCAAATAAGACGCTGGTATACTTAGTTTGATTTCGAAAAAAATCAATTTTTGGTGAAAAATTCGATACGGGGGGGTATACCCGAAAAATGAAAAAACCCAAACTTTGAAGGTCGATATCTCGGCTTCTATGGGAGCTATCGGGAAAATTCCAACGGTTTTGTCTTAGTTTCGTCATTCTGAATCCAACGAGACTATCCGCAAGGTCGTAGCTCTTACGATAGCCGAGATATGGCATTTTTGATGCCCATTTTTGGCCTCAAAAACGGACGTCGAAAACGACTTTTTCAGGATTTTCAAAGTGCTCTCATTCCCTTAGTTCTGCTCGGATCCTGTTATAACCCGGTGTTTTCGTAATCTAGGTGATCCAAATAAGACGCTGGTATACTTAGTTTGATTTTGAAAAAAATCAATTTTTGGTGAAAAATTCGATACGGGGGGGTATACCCGAAAAATGAAGAAACCCAAACTTTGAAGGTCGATATCTCGGCTTCTATGGGAGCTATCGAGAAAATTCCAACGGTTTTGTCTTAGTTTCGTCATTCTGAATCCAACGAGACCATCCGCAAGGTTGTAGCTCTTACGATAGCCGAGATATGGCATTTTTGATGCCCATTTTTGGCCTCAAAAACGGACGTCGAAAACGACTTTTTCAGGATTTTCAAAGTGCTCTCATTCCCTCAGTTCTTCTCGGATCCTGTTATAACCCGGTGTTTTCGTAATCTAGGTGATCCAAATAAGACGCTGGTATACTTAGTTTGATTTCGAAAAAAATCAATTTTTGGTAAAAAAATTTGATACGGGGGGGTATACCCGAAAAATGAAAAAACCCAAATTTTGAAGTTCGATATCTCGGCTTCTATGGGAGCTATCGGGAAAATTCCAACGGTTTTGTCTTAGTTTCGTCATTCTGAATCCAACAAGACCATCCGCAAGGTCGTAGCTCTTACGATAGCCGAGATATGGCATTTTTGATGCCCATTTTTGGCCTCAAAAACGGACGTCGAAAACGACTTTTTCAGGATTTTCAAAGTGCTCTCATTCCCTTAGTTCTGCTCGGATCCTGTTATAACCCGGTGTTTTCGTAATCTTGGTGATCCAAATAAGACGCTGGTATACTTAGTTTGATTTCGAAAAAAATCAATTTTTGGTGAAAAAATCGATACGGGGGGGTATACCCGAAAAATGAAAAAACCCAAACTTTGAAGGTCGATATCTCGGCTTCTATGGGAGCTATCGGGAAAATTATAACGGTTTTGTCTTAGTTTCGTCATTCTGAATCCAACGAGACCATCCGCAAGGTCGTAGCTCTTACGATAGCCGAGATATGGCATCTTTGATGCCCATTTTTGGCCTCAAAAACGGACGTCGAAAACGACTTTTTCAGGATTTTCAAAGTGCTCTCATTCCCTTAGTTCTGCTCGGATCCTGTTATAACCCGGTGTTTTCGTAATCTAGGTGATCCAAATAAGACGCTGGTATACTTAGTTTGATTTCGAAAAAAATCAATTTTTGGTGAAAAATTCGATACGGGGGGGTATACCCGAAAAATGAAAAAACCCAAACTTTGAAGGTCGATATCTCGGCTTCTATGGGAGCTATCGGCAAAATTCCAACGGTTTTGTCTTAGTTTCGTCATTCTGAATCCAACGAGACCATCCGCAAGGTCGTAGCTTTTACGATAGCCGAGATATGGCATTTTTGATGCCCATTTTTGGCCTCAAAAACGGACGTCGAAAACGACTTTTTCAGGATTTTCAAAGTGCTCTCATTCCCTTAGTTCTGCTCGGATCCTGTTATAACCCGGTGTTTTCGTAATCTAGGTGATCCAAATAAGACGCTGGTATACTTAGTTTGATTTCGAAAAAAATCAATTTTTGGTGAAAAATTCGATACGGGGGGGTATACCCGAAAAATGAAAAAACCCAAACTTTGAAGGTCGATATCTCGGCTTCTATGGGAGCTATCGGGAAAATTCCAACGGTTTTGTCTTAGTTTCGTCATTCTAAATCCAACGAGACCATCCGCAAGATCGTAGCTCTTACGATAGCCGAGATATGGCATTTTTGATGCCCATTTTTGGCCTCAAAAACGGACGTCGAAAACGACTTTTTCAGGATTTTCAAAGTGCTCTCATTCCCTTAGTTCTGCTCGGATCCTGTTATAACCCGGTGTTTTCGTAATCTAGGTGATCCAAATAAGACGCTGGTATACTTAGTTTGATTTCGAAAAAAATCAATTTTTGGTAAAAAAATTTGATACGGGGGGGTATACCCGAAAAATGAAAAAACCCAAATTTTGAAGGTCGATATCTCGGCTTCTATGGGAGCTATCGGGAAAATTCCAACGGTTTTGTCTTAGTTTCGTCATTCTAAATCCAACGAGACCATCCGCAAGGTCGTAGCTCTTACGATAGCCGAGATATGGCATTTTTGATGCCCATTTTTGGCCTCAAAAACGGACGTCGAAAACGACTTTTTCAGGATTTTCAAAGTGCTCTCATTCCCTTAGTTCTGCTCGGATCCTGTTATAACCCGGTGTTTTCGTAATCTAGGTGATCCAAATAAGACGCTGGTATACTTAGTTTGATTTCGAAAAAAATCAATTTTTGGTGAAAAATTCGATACGGGGGGGTATACCCGAAAAATGAAAAAACCCAAACTTTGAAGGTCGATATCTCGGCTTCTATGGGAGCTATCGGGAAAATTCCAACGGTTTTGTCTTAGTTTCGTCATTCTGAATCCAACAAGACCATCCGCAAGGTCGTAGCTCTTACGATAGCCGAGATATGGCATTTTTGATGCCCATTTTTGGCCTCAAAAACGGACGTCGAAAACGACTTTTTCAGGATTTTCAAAGTGCTCTCATTCCCTTAGTTCTGCTCGGATCCTGTTATAACCCGGTGTTTTCGTAATCTTGGTGATCCAAATAAGACGCTGGTATACTTAGTTTGATTTCGAAAAAAATCAATTTTTGGTGAAAAAATCGATACGGGGGGGTATACCCGAAAAATGAAAAAACCCAAACTTTGAAGGTCGATATCTCGGCTTCTATGGGAGCTATCGGGAAAATTCCAACGGTTTTGTCTTAGTTTCGTCATTCTAAATCCAACGAGACCATCCGCAAGGTCGTAGCTCTTACGATAGCCGAGATATGGCATTTTTGATGCCCATTTTTGGCCTCAAAAACGGACGTCGAAAACGACTTTTTCAGGATTTTCAAAGTGCTCTCATTCCCTTAGTTCTGCTCGGATCCTGTTATAACCCGGTGTTTTCGTAATCTAGGTGATCCAAATAAGACGCTGGTATACTTAGTTTGATTTCGAAAAAAATCAATTTTTGGTGAAAAATTCGATACGGGGGGGTATACCCGAAAAATGAAAAAACCCAAACTTTGAAGGTCGATATCTCGGCTTCTATGGGAGCTATCGGGAAAATTCCAACGGTTTTGTCTTAGTTTCGTCATTCTGAATCCAACAAGACCATCCGCAAGGTCGTAGCTCTTACGATAGCCGAGATATGGCATTTTTGATGCCCATTTTTGGCCTCAAAAACGGACGTCGAAAACGACTTTTTCAGGATTTTCAAAGTGCTCTCATTCCCTTAGTTCTGCTCGGATCCTGTTATAACCCGGTGTTTTCGTAATCTTGGTGATCCAAATAAGACGCTGGTATACTTAGTTTGATTTCGAAAAAAATCAATTTTTGGTGAAAAAATCGATACGGGGGGGTATACCCGAAAAATGAAAAAACCCAAACTTTGAAGGTCGATATCTCGGCTTCTATGGGAGCTATCGGGAAAATTATAACGGTTTTGTCTTAGTTTCGTCATTCTGAATCCAACGAGACCATCCGCAAGGTCGTAGCTCTTACGATAGCCGAGATATGGCATCTTTGATGCCCATTTTTGGCCTCAAAAACGGACGTCGAAAACGACTTTTTCAGGATTTTCAAAGTGCTCTCATTCCCTTAGTTCTGCTCGGATCCTGTTATAACCCGGTGTTTTCGTAATCTAGGTGATCCAAATAAGACGCTGGTATACTTAGTTTGATTTCGAAAAAAATCAATTTTTGGTGAAAAATTCGATACGGGGGGGTATACCCGAAAAATGAAAAAACCCAAACTTTGAAGGTCGATATCTCGGCTTCTATGGGAGCTATCGGCAAAATTCCAACGGTTTTGTCTTAGTTTCGTCATTCTGAATCCAACGAGACCATCCGCAAGGTCGTAGCTTTTACGATAGCCGAGATATGGCATTTTTGATGCCCATTTTTGGCCTCAAAAACGGACGTCGAAAACGACTTTTTCAGGATTTTCAAAGTGCTCTCATTCCCTTAGTTCTGCTCGGATCCTGTTATAACCCGGTGTTTTCGTAATCTAGGTGATCCAAATAAGACGCTGGTATACTTAGTTTGATTTCGAAAAAAATCAATTTTTGGTGAAAAATTCGATACGGGGGGGTATACCCGAAAAATGAAAAAACCCAAACTTTGAAGGTCGATATCTCGGCTTCTATGGGAGCTATCGGGAAAATTCCAACGGTTTTGTCTTAGTTTCGTCATTCTAAATCCAACGAGACCATCCGCAAGATCGTAGCTCTTACGATAGCCGAGATATGGCATTTTTGATGCCCATTTTTGGCCTCAAAAACGGACGTCGAAAACGACTTTTTCAGGATTTTCAAAGTGCTCTCATTCCCTTAGTTCTGCTCGGATCCTGTTATAACCCGGTGTTTTCGTAATCTAGGTGATCCAAATAAGACGCTGGTATACTTAGTTTGATTTCGAAAAAAATCAATTTTTGGTAAAAAAATTTGATACGGGGGGGTATACCCGAAAAATGAAAAAACCCAAATTTTGAAGGTCGATATCTCGGCTTCTATGGGAGCTATCGGGAAAATTCCAACGGTTTTGTCTTAGTTTCGTCATTCTAAATCCAGCGAGACCATCCGCAAGGTCGTAGCTCTTACGATAGCCGAGATATGGCATTTTTGATGCCCATTTTTGGCCTCAAAAACGGACGTCGAAAACGACTTTTTCAGGATTTTCAAAGTGCTCTCATTCCCTTAGTTCTGCTCGGATCCTGTTATAACCCGGTGTTTTCGTAATCTAGGTGATCCAAATAAGACGCTGGTATACTTAGTTTGATTTCGAAAAAAATCAATTTTTGGTGAAAAATTCGATACGGGGGGGTATACCCGAAAAATGAAAAAACCCAAACTTTGAAGGTCGATATCTCGGCTTCTATGGGAGCTATCGGGAAAATTCCAACGGTTTTGTCTTAGTTTCGTCATTCTAAATCCAACGAGACCATCCGCAAGATCGTAGCTCTTACGATAGCCGAGATATGGCATTTTTGATGCCCATTTTTGGCCTCAAAAACGGACGTCG